>NW_004955404.1:38080594-38088582 GCF_000276665.1 Chinchilla lanigera
AAAGAAAAGGTCCTGGGTCTTGAGTATTTTATGAGGGGACTATTTTTTAACATGAGGAAACACCAAGTTCATAATAAAATCTAGATCAAATCTACAGAGACTTCCATTACTTGAACTGCAGATATTACTGAGCTAAAATACAGCTACTAGTCTTTGGTTTAATACACAGATATACTGTAACACTTTCTTGGTGTCTGATGATTCCTAGGAAATTGAATCAACACTCTTAGGGCTGATTCCAATTATTTATTCATGGATGATTAGTGTATTATTGAGGAAGTAATTTTGAAAAATAAAATTGTATTCTTATTTAAGTATTCATCCACTACTAACTTGAATGCACATGCATATGCATAGAGATTTCATGGTATGCACTAATCAGTGAAATTGAGATATTTTCTATTTATTTCCTGATAATGAAAAATACTCAGAATATTTTTAAAGTTGAATACTTTTGATGTAGTATATCTTGGGATGTCATTCAATTTTCTTGAGAAAATAAATAATTTTCTGTAAAAGCATAATTTTTGAGCTAAGTAAATATATGGGATTATTCTTAGGCATCATATTCTTCAAAGACCAAGATATGAGGTGATTCATATATTGAACAAGAAAGAATCATTGGAAAATCAAACATACTTAACATCCTAATTAAGAACCTGTGACAAGTAGAGGCTATTTTAAGGAAACATCTGCTGTATAACATGGTAAGTAGATCTTCCTACAAAAAGACAATATTTTAATATTTAATGAGAAGGACATTAAGAAATAAAATCAAAGCACACACATACAATTCTAAATATGTGGCCTTGGTGTCCCCAAAGAGAAATAGTATGTGAGTGCAGTATCATGGTCCTGTAATATTGAACAGATCAATAACCTTCCTTTTATGTTCTGTGACTGAAAGTATAAGAGTTTTACAAAGATTGGTGTAAGTAATAAAGCTTTTTATTTTTTTACAGATTTCAACCTTTATTTATTTTTCTGTGGTTCCTTGTTTTTTTGAGAGTCGGGTACTGGAAATCAAACTCGTGATTTCACTCTTGCCAGGCAGGCTCTGTACCACCTAGCTGTACCCCTGTCACTGTGTTACCTTGCTTTAAAACATCACTGTAAATTAGACCAATGTGGAAGATGGTCTTATTGGTAAAATGTTCAACACTGATCAGCCTGTCAATGATAGAAAAATTTTTGAGGCATAAGATAAAAAATACCTACACATCTTCATTTGGCATGTGATCTAGACATGAGAATAATTTACCAATATCCTCATTCTGAAACAGAGCCTGTCCTCAAGTAAGCAGGAAGAAGCTTTTCATAATCATTGTACAGGTAGATTGATGAAGAAAATGCAGTTTTTAAGTAGCAAGTTTCTCTTGGTTTCACAAGGGAAGCAATGATGGTCCTCGGTTGGGTAGACACTGGTAAGGTTTATTGACTGAGGAGAAGTCCATGTTTAATTTGTTTTACAAACTTCCTCCATTTGAGTAATCATCTTCCCAGGGTGAGAATGTGTAACAATTCTAAGGTTGAAGATCTATATTATATCACATGTTGTAAATAAATTTATTGTTTTTTTTTTTTGTTTTTGTTTTTTTTTGGTTTTTCTCCGGTACCGGGAACTGAACTCACGACCTTGCGCTTGCCAGGCAGGCGCTTTTGCCGCTAAGCTAAACCCCCAGCCCCAAATTTATTGTTTTTAAAGAGATCAGATTTAAATGTTTGGTTCCAAACCAGAGTACCTCTATTACTTATCCAGTTAATTTTTTTATCCTTTAGCTGCTTTAATAATGTAGGAGCATTTTATAGGTTTGAATGATTTGAAAAAAGTCCAGAGACAGACAGACAGACAGACAGACAGAGACAGACAGAGAGAGACTGAGAAAGAGAAAGAGACAGGAACAGAGAAAGATTTTAAGAAGTTGACTCATGATTATGGAGGCTACGAAGTCACAAATCTGCAGTGGTGAACATACTGACAATCCAGGCAAAAGGCCATGTTCAAGTCGTTCTAATCAGAAGTTATCCTCCAGACTTCAACCTTGTTCAGCAAAAGTCAATCTTCTTGTTAATTCCGGGTTTCACTTACTGGATGATATACAGATACTCAAAATCTGTTGATTTAAATTAATCTCATTTAAACAAGGAACATTCAAAATCACTTTTGAAATCATACTTGGGTAACATGGCCCAGCCACGTTGAAAGTAGTCATCACATTGTCTAAAAGAAGATATGTGTTGTTATTAATTTTTTATTTTCCCTTCCCTTTTTTATTTTCCCTTCCCTTCTCTAAAAGTTTATCTTTTAGAGAATGATTGTTTGTTTCCTCATCCCCCATTATCTTTTACAAATAATATTATAATTTAAATTTTTTTTTCAAATTAGCCCATGAAAATGTAAAATGTAATTTTCTTCATACTTTGAATTTTAAGTTTTATCAATGTTTCTGTCCTAAGATACCTGTTCAGTGAGCAATTGTTTTCACATCAAGAGCTTTCCCAAGTGCACACTATAATTTTGGTGAAATTCTGTCATCAGGAAATAGTTGTCTGGAGGCAGTATATTGTATAATGATTCCAGCCTGACAAGATCTTTCTGACTCGATTGCCCCGAGGAATCAAGAGACAGACTGATTGTATCTATGATGAGCTTCTCATTTATGAACTCGCTTTTGTAAACTTATGAGAGAAAGTTGAAAGGACAAAATAACAGAACAAAACAAGAGATAATTCTGTTACTAAAAGAATATGTTCAAAATGCCCTAACCAAGGAAATGCTTTTAAAACCTGGTAAGTAAAAGGTTCCTTATATTTTGTTTCTCTTACTGCTAGGAGACAAAATTTTTTCAGGGTCTGTGTTTAGACCTAAAGTGGGATCAATTTTACCATCAAAAAGAACTCCAAGCAGGAGGCAAGAATTTCAAGTAATGCTGTTTCCTCACCTTTGATGGGCATTTTGGGAAGACCCCTGAGATGTCAGTGGTTGCTGAAAAAGTAGTTAAGTCAGCAGGAAAACCAAACAAAAAAATTGATCATACAAAGTTGAATTTATTAAACTCACAACGTCATAAGAGAATGATAGCCTTTCAGAGTTGTAATAGTGAGGAAAATATTAAAGTCAGGAAAAACATTTATACAGTTGTATAAGCTCAAAGGATTGATCATAGCTCAACCAAGGCAGAAAGCTAGGTGACAAATTATGTGATACAATAGTTCAGAATTGTTGGACATGGAAACAAGGAGGATTTAAGAATATATTTAATTAAAACACTAATGTTAAGAACTTCCTCTAATAATTTGTGCTTTTTGTCCAAGTAAACAATTGTCTTGATGAGACAATTACTTGGACAGCAAATTGTTGGATAAGATGAATTATCCAGGCTATGTGGCCTAATATATTATAACTAAAATTATATAGACAGCCTGATCTTATTTTTTAGTAAAAATTGTCAAATTAACTCAAAATAAATTCTTAAGTCAAAACATCTATATAAAATCATTGTGATAGATTTTTTCATCTGTATTCAAATTATAACACTTTTATTAGAATATTGACATTTTCCCAGTCAAAACCTACTGAAATTAAGGTAACAATAAGTAAAAGTATAGTTTTGTGGAAACTGAAGAGCAAACTTGACCTGTCTTTGAAGAATTTTGTAGCTCCTTGTTCTCTACAAAAGTAATACAGCTTTGGGAAAGAGGAAATCATACATAAGCTAAGCGTTCTCTGAATCATGCTAGCAACTGTTCTCAGTAGTGAGCTATCACGACTTTCAGATTAGTACTCTTTCTTATCTGATGTATTAAAATTTTTCCCACAATTAAATTTCTTTCATATATTTATTAGATAATAACAAGTCAAATACAATTGAATTTAGTACTAACAGTAAAACATGTGACTAAAAGTAATAATCTAAAAATTTTTTTTTTCTTTCCGGTACAGGAAATCAAACTCAGGACCTTGCACTTGCCAGGCAAGCGCTGCGCAGCTGAGCTAAATCCCCAGCCCCAATCAAAAACAAAAACAAAAAACATACATATCCCCCGGCTACCTGGAATTGAACTCACGACGTAGCTCTTGCCAGGCTGGTGCTGTGCCGCTGAGCTAAAGCCTCAGCTCCCCTAATCAAAAATATTGAGATTTGGAAATAATCATATGATGCTTGAGTCATAGTGGAATAAATTAAATCTAAGAAAAATATAGAAATGAATCCCATTAGACTCAAAATAATTAGGCAAAATATTCAATTGAAAGCATCTGTTTAGTATTTTTGGTGTTAGTCACAGAAGAGGAAAGTGTAAATTTTGAAGTTAATTTCTCCAGTAATCAAAGCTTGCAGTTCTCTGAGATTCATGAAGAGCTTCCACAATCACTGTTCAATTAGGAGAAATTTTTTAATGTTATCTCCATGTCATCCTCATTTAAACAAGGGCTAGCTAATATATTTGGGGAATAATAAAATTATTAAAATTCAATTCATTCTTTTTTTTACCATGTCTCTGATTTGTTCACATGCCAATTGAAGTGGAAAATTTTTGAAGTGTCTTTTTAAACAAAGCAGTATGTCTCCTCACTTGTTCTCTTTTCTCTCCTGAGGCCCTTTTCTCAGTGAAAGGGAGCAACAGAGCTCCTCAGCAAAATTTGATAAAAATATTAACTAAATGTCCATAAAACCCCTAAACAGATAAAGCGATAGTGTTCTTTCAATTTTTTTTTATTTTAAAGAGAATTAGAAAAAATAGTAAAAAAATAGTAACAAGATAGACAAAAACAAAACAAAGCAAAAACAATAAAAGTGATACAGGGTTTCAAAACAGAATGATCGTTTGATCAATAGTATTCTTTTGAGTGTACATTAAATTATTAAGCCCGTATTTGGTATTAACTCAATCACTAAAGCACAATTCTTTGAAATCTATAAAAGTAAAATATGACAAATACTGGCATCTTCACATGCAAAGATGCGTTATATGATCCAACGTATTTACTCTTATCTGGCTGAAGTTTGCTTTCAATTTCAATATCAAGTAATAAGACTTAATGTTTGCATCATATGTTCTATGACATTTTCAAGAGAACAGAATGGCTCCCGCTTTTTAATAAGCCATGACATTCTCTATCTTTCTTCTAATTTGTTTAAAAGGACACCTGAATATATTCCCTTTTTTTTTTTTTTTTGTTTTCTAACTGTGAAGGCATTGTAACATACTTACTGTTAGATTTCATAGTATCAAAATTCTTTTGACATCTTGTCTGATTTAATAATTCTTGGTTATCCAACTAATGTGTAAGGATGCAAATGATATTTGAATAAATTATATTGCTTCCTCTACGTCCAAACCAACTCTGTGTAATATTTCAAATGCTGATGTGCACTCTTGACTGTAACAGAGCTGACATTTTGGATTTCTGTGAGATCAATATGTCACAAGAGATCTGATGGTGAATGAGTAGTTGAATATCCACAGCAAACACCCAAAGTAATTTCTCTACTTTGTACTGGAACATATCATTACATTTTGAAAGCATCAAATTCTACTGAATTTTACATAATTATTTATATTAAAAAAATTATCCCCAGGAATTTTTGGTTTCTTTGAAAATCACACTAACATAACTTTTAAAAAGCTTTAGAATACAAAAAGCTATCAATTTCATATTTATGAGTATAGCAATTTTTGTCTGAATACTAAAAATGCATGAGAACCTAGATTTGTTTTCTTTGCTCATCTGATGTATCATGATTTTAAATATGAAGTATGACATTTGATTCCTACATTTATTATAAACAACGATAGCAAGTACCACAAACTTCCTACTTTAAATGTTAATAACTGAATATTTAAATAAAATTTCAATTAATATGTCGTAATAAAACACTCCCATGAAGTTACCAGGCTACACTTGTACTGATAATAGAAATGTGTAGCTAATGCAGAAAGGAGAAAAGCGTGGCTGGATATATTCCATTTGCTACTGCTTGCTTCATGCTTGTGGTCCCATGGCTATTTAAAAATGAAAGTGATAAATTGCTATAAGTCTATGACAGCTCTCTGATATGGCCTCGTATACATGGGAAACTGAGTGGGAGACCACCTGAACTCATTTCTCCCGGGATTTTGAAAAACTATAAAAAATGGTTTTGTTTTGGACTTGGTAGGGCTCAGAAATGAAAATGCCATTATGTGGAGGACAACACATCAATCTAATTTGCTACCTGGATCTTCAATTTCATCCTTTCTCTACTGAAGATATTTCACAATATGCAAGGCAATATCAGTCGTACGTCGTACTTTACTAATATTTTCTATGGGACTATACGATATTTATATTCACAGAGTTAAGACACAGCAGAGCTTATTCATTTAATGTTTTACTAATAATTTCTCTAAATGTTCAAATGTTAGATGATTGTACCACGTGGATACTATGTGTTATGAGAATATATCAGAGTACCATCCCCAAATGCACCAGTGACTCCCCGAAATAGATAAGCAATTGAGTAAATGATAACCAAAACTTACTGTTACACTCTGTATCAAAAAAACTCATTGTGTAGCTCTCTGCAGAGTGATAAAAAGACAATAGCATACCAGTTCCAACCCTGCCCTGACTCAATATTCTCTTTTGGCTACTTTCGAGCTTAAAATTATCATTAAAACACTAATAATTACCCTTAACATAAACTTTATGTCAATAGCTTTTAAAATAATATTGGGAAAACACTGTAATTAAACTAAAACTTTATTTTATGAGATTTACTGAGAAATACAGTTAATTCACATGAGTTGATTTAATCCTTCTTATTTTTAAAACAGCATCAGGAATGGACAATGTGAAGGCAGAAATCAAATTTTTAAAATGATGTTTAGGTGCCTGAGACTGTCAAAACCTTGAAAGATATTTGGATGGAAGCAGCAGCAACACGGTCAGTGTAAAGGCAGTGTGAAAGACTTCACTGATCTCAAGCATCTCACAATGCAAGTCGTGATTTAAATGAATTCTAAGAACACAAAGACAGTGTGGGACACAAAATAGAAATAAATGTCATGTGGTAAATCAATGTCACAATATGTAGTGGAAAAAAAGTCAGACTAGAGATAGCAAGACTTTCTGAACCAAGCAGAACATAAAAAAGACACAAGAGAATGAAATTTTGATTACAAGAAAATATCTAGATGATAATATATGAAAGAAAGAACAGTGATCCATGTCTGCATTTATTCCCAAATACTGGGTTCTGATTTTGTGCCAGGTATTGAGAAAGATAGATGTGTCTCTTATGCTCACAGAGCTGTCCTGATGTGTGTCAACAAAGCACAGGGAGTTTTGCTAGCAGTAGTTTTGTAGTGTGTTGGGAAATAATATCACCAGACAATTGCTAATTAAACTAAACTCCCTTTACTAAATTTCACCAACGGAACAGAGTGCACAACTCTGACAGAACAGAAAAACTAGTTTAGAATGTGGAACTAGATAGAAGATATCTAAATGGCTGAAGCCTGAGATCAAATAGATAAAGAAGATCCATGAGACAGGGTACTGTTTAGGATCACACCAAGTGTATATTGTGATAGTTTATGGGTAGTTAATGTGTGAAGGATCTTGAGGATTCCTAATGCGCTCTTTTATAAAAAGAACAATGTTTTATAAGAAAGGCATTCAACTAGAACAGTACAGTGTGATCACAGACAAATTAATGTATGGGAATATCTGGGAGCAAAAGTCACAGTACTTATTAGTTTGCAATTTTGTCTTTCCTATCTATTTTTCTAGATAGTTGACAGGAGAGAATTATGAAAAGCAAACAAAACAAAGCGGTCACAGTACTTATTTATGATATCCTGTGTGTGTCTGAGTGTGTGCACATGAGTGTATGTTTTTATTTGTGTTAGATTCAATATACAGCCAATTGTTTAATGTCTTGATTAAGACTGTATTCTGAAGAGCTAATTAGCAGTATGAACAACTGCAGAAGCAGCTGAGA
>NW_004955404.1:38088685-38132768 GCF_000276665.1 Chinchilla lanigera
GTGTCCTTTCCTTGACAGTATATTAAGACCTGATCACCTAGTTTTCTCTATTTTTGAAGTAATTCCTGACATATGAACCTGAAATAGATTTTAATTTGTCACAGCTTTGATAATTATTGATATATATATGTTTGATTATATGGTCAATTGAAAACTATATTATACTTAATGATCCTAGTGATTTATTTATATAGTGAACTGATAAAGTGATACATTTTGGAGATAAATATAAAAGTATTGTGGATATTTCTAATTTATTTGTGTTTTTCTTTGCTTTTGGGTTAAGTGTTGAGTAATGCACAAAATAATGGAGCTGTCTTTCTTTCATTAAAGCATAGAATGTTAAGAAGATAGATATATCATTCATTATCCCCTAACTTTTAGAGGATATTTATAGTTTTGAAAAGCAGTGATTTATTTACTTTATGCCAATTTGTAGCAAGATAAACCAATAAAATTACAGAACATTAAAAAGAACTTTTAATAGAGGAAGTTATTTCCAAGAGTAGATATGTATATTGAGAGATGAGAAAGATATGTTTACATCTAGTTAAATATTCAAGAACTATACTCTGTTATACACACACACACACATATATATATATATATAGAGAGAGAGAGAGAGAGAGCGCTCTTTAAAGACACTTAGACAGGAAGAAGGGTGGCATTATATAGACGATATCAGACAACTTTCAAAACAAAAATATAGAAAATTGAGTGAACTGTAAAAGGCATCAGATGAGTTTTGAAGTGTTTATTGTGTGATGGGGATAGGCTTGATAGAAATAAGCTGCTGAAATTAGGTATCCTCCTATGTGAAAGTGAGTGAGGAATTATGTGAATATTTTTAAGAGTGGCACTGATGTGTTCTTTTCTCAAATATAAATAGAATTCTTAGCTTGCTCTCTGAAGAATGAATGAAAAGATGGGGGAAAATGTAGAAGTTGAGAAGCAGATTAGATGGCTAAAATTTACAGTAACTTAGACTTGATGGGGAAGAGAAGAGGCCTATTACAATCATATTTGACAGACACATTACTCTAGATACTGAATTCACCAAGAATGATGATGAAAGAAATCACAAAAAACCCAGTGAACCAGGGATAAATATTTCTAATGAAAAACTGCAGCTATCCTACCATTTGTTTCAAAATTATATGGTTTCAAAGTGTCAATATCTACAGCACCTTTGTATCTCTGGAGAAATATCATCACTGAGGAATAACTGTGTGTCCGTTAAAGAATGGTGCAAATAAAATGTGTGTAGCTAGGATGAGGAATATTGAAATTTTATATCCATTAATGGAAGCTCAGAGAATGCAGCTTTTTGTTTGTAAACAATTAGATGTTGGCAAATTTTGTCAGATTAACAACATGTGCCTTAAAATTCATTACCTGGGAGACTTAGATTTTAAATATTTTCCCAAAATAAACAGTTATATACGACTTCATGAAATTGTTCTTGGCAAACATATAGAGTACAAATTTCCTGCTAAGGCTTCTGAACATCCCTTTAAAAATTGAATATACCGTTCACACAAGAGTCATTGGGAGAAAGATTAGGAATTTATAATGGACCAGAGTGGACCTTTTTATTATGTGGATCTCATAACATATATGAATATTAAGATATATTTATTTCTAAAATATAATTCACCTCTCAATCAGCAGCTACTCATTAACTATAAAATTGCATTGAATGATTAACTGTCAGTATGTATCTAAAATTGATATATCATTATTTAAACATGTTATTACAGATTATAGACAAAAACAAGTGCTTATAAAGCATAAATCATTCCTGAAATGTGAAAATATTTATTTCTTTTCATTTTTCTCCATTCTAGGGAACTCTTGGACTGTCAGCATCATAATACCACTATCTGCAATGTTCTCCTCCCTGATTGCCATTCTAACCACCACAGTTAGATGTTCAATCATGAAATAGTTGAAATTTTTATAGTTAAATGGAGAGTAAAAAAAAGATATACAAGGTTAATCAAGATAGGAGATGAAAGTTTAAACTTTAAAGAAATCACAGTAAAAGACGCATTACCATAATTTGCCCTCAAAGTATTCCCTCTCACTTCAAACACGTTTATCTCTTTACTGTTGCCAATTTTGTAAAGCAGTTTTGGAGATTCTCTTTCAGGAATGTCTTTACAAGGTCAAAAGCAGCCGGTGTTGCTACTGAATGACATTCCAGAGAAAGCCAAACATATAAAATAGATTATGCCGTGTCCTCATGTACCTTAATCACTGGGTTTGGCACCATATACTGTTTGGCTCTTCCTCAAAGTCAGAATGACCCTGAAAGGTAAATATTTTGAATTAACATCAAGGCAGCCAAGACAAGGCAACAAATGTCCCTCATCTTTAGGAAGAGAGATAGAGAAAAAGATGCAGACAGAGTCACTGTGGAAGGTGCAGGTAGACAGAGTTCTACGCCAATGTTACAACTGTATCACTAGGAATTTTATGATGGGCATATTTCATATGAAGCAAAAATCTCTCCCAAGGGAGATTATGGTAAAGTAGACATCCTAAAAGAAGTAAACATGAGAAATAAGATATTCATTTATATTAGGTCTCCATCCCCTAGTTCTGTTCCTGAGATATAGTTACACTGCCAGTCTTACGATTCTAAGATATTGCAGTATTCATCCATTAAATTATTAGTTATTTTTCCTAAAAGCTTACAAATGCAGCTTCTGCAACTTTGAATCAAAAGGCTATCAATTTAACTTTGAAATCTCCTTGTACTTAGCGTAAAAGACAAATCCATTCCCATGGCCTAGAAGTCCCAGTACCATCTGGCCCAGCCTTGCTTCCCACTTCATTTCTAACCCATGTCTTTCTTCCTTGTGCTTTGGGGGGAACAGAACACCTCTATTTTTCAGACATTAAAGTTTGTTTTTGCTCAGCTGTGCCTAGTGTAGCTTTTTCACTTTTTCTGAAATACTCTGCTCTTTGGCATTTTCCTGGCTAACCTAACTCAATAAGTTAACTATTAAGTCAGTACATCGGAAGGCTTTTCAAAAACTATTTTTTATACAAGACTTCACCTTATCACCCTCTATCACATCATTCTATACAGTTTCAAAGTTGGAATTTAAGTTTTATGCCATTTGTGACTTAAATTTTGTATATACTGTACCCATATAGCCTACATAGAGAATAGACTGTAATAAATATCAAATATTTAGTGTATAAATGATAAAATGCAAGATATGATAGCCATTATATATAACTTGTGAAGAAAATTCATGACAATATCTTTTTCAGGAGGTTATAAAGTTGCAACGTTAAAAATGTATTGCAATATACAGAACTGGAAGCCATATTCACTAAAAATGATCACAATAATTGAAACCTCAGGGGTTGGGGATTTAGCTCAGTGGGACAGCACCTGCCTGGCAAGCGCAAGGTCATGAGTTTGATTCCTGGTACCAGAAACAAACCAAATAATTGAAACCTCAAGTGATAAGAGTCCAGTACATAGTAAAGCATTCAGGCAAAAAATAAGAAGAAAAAGAAGTAATGCATTCGTGAAACAAGTAAGTGCTCTAAAGTCTTGTTATAAAATTACTTCTGGGCCAGAAATGTAGCTCAGTAACATAAGTGCCTGCCTGGAAAGCACAAAGTCCTGAGTTCAATTCCCATACCAGGAAAAAAAAAAAAAAACTAGTTTGCTTTTGTGGGCGATTTTTGGTTCCAGGAATCAAACTCAGCACCTTGCATTTGCCAGGAAGATGTTTATGCCACTGATCTATATCCCCAGCTGTTATAAAACTATTAAAAGATAACTGTAACTTTTTACTAATGAGTGAAGATTTGTCGTTTTAAACTAGCCCTTTTGTTTACATGCTCTTTTACAATAAGCCTTACATGCTTGGTATGAACTGGGTAAACAAGAAAACATTTTATGTGCACATCAATTATGTGAATCTAAGACAAAATGTGTCTTTTTCTCATGGAAAGCCTGTAGAGTTAAAACATAATCTGAGGTCTGCCTACCTTTGCTTTGAACTGTGTAGTCATCAGATGTGCAATACAATTTACAAGAGGTGTTTTTTCTTTTTAATTGAAAGAGTAAAGTCAAATGGTTTAGTATAGGTGTGTGGCTAAAATGTGGAGAATGTAAAAGTTACTTAAATAAAGGTCTTCAAATATTTACTCTTTGTGGTATGGTTGAGAAGTGAAAAGTTCAAATTTTATAAGCATAGCTAGAAAGGGAAATTGAAAAAAAATCATAAGAGATTTGGAGTATTAGGTAGGTGATAAAAAAGTTCACTATTTTTGAGTCTGTGTAACAATCCTATACTTGCAGGAAACGCACCAAGCTTGACCTATTTCAGGGAACTCCTTTCTTATGTATGTTTTGGTCTATGCGCAATGTCTGACACAATGTGCTGCCATCAATCAGAACACAGTTTATGTCCATATCTTCCATACTTTTTTGCATTTTAACTAGATACCTGTCACACACCATAGCCATAAATTTTATAGCCCGAAATGTGAACAAAAATCTAGCATAAACTTCTTTTTCACAAATTAGTGAACAGGCCATTCATTCTTACTGTAGTTCTTAGCAAATTCAGTATACATTTTTCATAATTATTAAACTCATAACTTTCAACTTTTCACATAGGAAGCACTCAATAACTTCTTTTTTACATTTATAAATTGGCATAATCAGTACCATTTCACTTTGTGTCTAATATTAAGTAAAATAAGCCAGGGATATAGCTCAGTGGCACTGTGTCTGCCTGCAAAATGCAAGGTCCTGAGTTTGAGTCCCAGTATCAAAAAAAACACCAAACACAAAATAAGTAAACAAGGGTTACTTTAGCATGGGCATTGCAATATAGCAACAGTTGTTCTGATAACTAAGACAGCCAGAAAGAGACTAACAGGGGTTATTACATAAAATATACGTACAGTGTTCAGAATTATTGTTTGTATGCCAGTCTTACAAGAAAGGCAAACTTTGAGATTTCATCATACTTCTAAGAAAAGCACAGAATTTTAAATAAAGACTTGTTTATTTCTGAAATTTTTAATCTATGTGAGTAGGTTTATATGCATGATGCTAGGTAAGAGTTCAATTTCATTTCTTTGTATATAATTGTCTAGTTTTAATGAAATCACTGGGGAAGAGATTGTTCCCCTTTCATCATGTAACTTGAGCCCTTGCTAAAAAATTAATTGATTGATATAACTAGTATATGAACCTGAATGAATAAGTGAAATTTAAAAGGTACAATAGATATTGTGAAAGGGAAAGGAACTGCTCAAAAGGAAAGAATAACTGGGCCAATGGAAAAGCGAAAAGAAAGAAAGAAAGAAAGAAAGAGACAATGTGCATGTATGTATACACAGGATAGCTAAGGTAGTTGTACTAGTGATTTCTATTGCTTTATTGAAAGGAACAGTTAATGTTTAATTGTTAGATTAATTTCTCATGCCTATATTTGTTTATCTGAGCAACCAATTTGAAGATAACAATATATAATATAACAACCATTGTTAATTTCCTATCATCTTTTCTGAAATTCTATATTGCTTTTATTGTTTTGTGCTGGTAGGTGTGTTTGTTAATATGTTTTCATTCTTTTATCTTTAAAATAAGAAGAAATAATTGATGGAAATTACTTTATTACCTTTCTGATGTCTATTCTGCTGTTTTGGCCTATCATCTAAATAACTGGCTCCTTTCATCAACAACAGGCAATTGTTAGAGTAGAGAAAGCCATGCTGTAATCACCACAAAGAAGGAAAAGTAGTTTAGATTCTAGTTATTTCTTATATGTTAGTGGGAAATGGTTTATATTGTTTTAAGGTTGATTTTACATCAGGAAGATGAAGGCAATTAAATGTCCTTCAAATGTTGCTCTGAAGACTGAGTATAATAATAATCCTAGATATCATTCAGGTTGGGAGTTTTTATTTTCCTGTATCATTTTGAAGTCCCACCGAGATCCTTGGAAGGAGGTAAGAGTTTGCTTTTGTTTCATAGACTCTGGATTGAGATGCATTTAAGTAACAAATTTTTATGCTTCAAATTTTATTATGCTTTTCCTGTTGCTCATAATTGCTTGGGACTCTATTACAAATTGTTATATTGTCAGAGGTTCAACAACAAAAAAGGGAACACGCCTCTGTTTTCTTAGATCATTTACAAGGGGCATTGATAAAACATACTTCCCTAGATCCTAATTCAGTAGAGCGACAAATCATTCTTAAAGATAAGTGCTTTACTCAGTCAAGCCCAAATATTAGAAAAAAGCTACAAAAAATGGCTTTTGCTCCAGATAGCTCACTTGATGTGTTAGTAAAAATTGCCTCCTCAGTATTTTATAACTGCAATGAGGAGGAAGCCAAGGAGAGAAAACAAAGAAACCGAGAAAAAGCAGCTGCCTTGGCTACAGCACTAAGGGAAACAAACCCTAAGTCTGATTCTCAGAGTCCCAAGAAGAACTCAATGACTACATTCACCTGTTACCACTGTCAGAAACCAAGCCACCTTAAGGGGAACTGCCCTAAGAAGTCCCATAGGCCATGCCATAACTGCAAAGGTAACCACTGGATGTCAGACTGCCCTCTGAAGTGAAGGCCCCAGAGTTCAGACCCACTCTACCAGTTGGTCCAGCAGGAATGAAGGGGCCTGGGGCACACTCTGCCTTCTCCCTCTGGCCAGACTGTTATCTCCATGGAGGAGCCCCAGGTAATCATGACTATAAAGGGAAGAGAAACCAGCCTATTTCTGGACACCGGCACAAGTCTCTTGGTCCTTCTTTTCAATCCTGGCCTTCCTTCCAGCTGTCACACCTCAGTGAAAGGAGTCACTGGAGAGGAGGTAATTCGCTATTTTTCACAACCCTTAGGCTGTAACTGGGATGGCTTTCTTTTTTCACATTCCTTTTTGATAATGCCTGAAAGTCCAGTCCCTCTCCTAGGGAGAGATATTTTATCTTGTTTAAATACTGTAGTACATATGCACCCAGGTCAGGTATACTGTCTTCCCCTGGTGGAGACAATAAATCCTGAAGTGTGGGCAACTAAAGGCAAAATAGATAGGGCATTAAGAGCTGCTCCAGTACAGATACATCTCAGAGATCCTACTATTTTTCCTAACCAGAGACAATATCCTTTAAAACCCAAAGTTAAAAAAGGGTTATTACCTATAATTGATAACTTAAGGGCACAAGGCTTACTTGAGCCCTGTAACAGCCCATAAAACACTCCCATCTTGGGAATTCAAAAATCAAATAGGGAATGGAGATTAGTACAGGACCTTAGATTGATAAATGAGGCAGTAGTAGCAATTCACCCAATGGTACCTAACCCATATACACTCCTTTCTCAAATTCCAGAAGATGACAGTTGGTTTTTACTGTTAGACTTAAAAGATGCTTTCTTTTGTATTCCTTTACATAGAGATCCCCAGTTTCTCTTTGCTTTTGAAGATCCTCATGACCAAGCCTTTTAATTGATGTGGACAGTGCTTCCCCAAGAGTTCCAGGATAGTCCACATCTTTTGGGGCAAGTACTTTCCCATGACTTGGCATGCTTTGAGTTTTCCCAGGTCACAGTTCTACAGTATGTAGATGAAATTCTTTTATGTGCCCCCTCAGAAGAGCTCTGTAGCAAAGGCACCTGTGAGTTGCTAAATTTTCTAGCAGACAGAGGTTATAACGTCTCTAAATCTAAAGCACAACTTTGCAGTCTTGAGGAAAATATTTAGGCCTTATTATATCCAAGGGAACCCAAAGGCTAGGAGAGGACAGAATTAAACCAATTCTTTCCTTCCC
Source organism: Chinchilla lanigera (assembly GCF_000276665.1). NCBI lineage: Eukaryota > Metazoa > Chordata > Mammalia > Rodentia > Chinchillidae > Chinchilla > Chinchilla lanigera. The sequence goes on from NW_004955404.1 coordinate 38,096,500, forward strand.
ACAGCCCAAGACCCTAAAACAGTTAAGGGGATTCCTAGGAATTACAGGATTTTGTCATCTTTGGATACCAGGATATGGGGAAATTGCAAGACCCCTCTATCAACTTATAAAAGAGGTCCAAAAGGCAGATACCTATATTTTAACCTGGGAACTTTATTCCAAAACAGCATTCCAGAAGCTTAAACAAGCTCTCCTAAATGCTCCAGCCCTAAGCCTCCCCACAGGACACCATTTCAATTTAGATGTTAATGAGAGGTGAGGTATGGCTTTAGGAGTACTTACACAGAATCTGGGACCCACTCAACAGCCTGTAGGTTATCTGAGTCATGAATTAGACATTGTAGCAAAGGGATGGCCTTCTTGCCTTAGAGCTATGGCAGCAGTAGCTCTCTTAGTGCCAGAAGCATCCAAGCTAACTTTAAGAAAAGATCTCACTGTATATATGCCTTGCAATGTGGCAGGACTTCTTTCGTCCAAGGGGAGCCTCTGGCTATCACACAGCTGACTTCTTAAATACCAGGCTCTACTTCTAGAAGGATCAGCCATTCAAATAAAGGTGTGTTCCTCCTTAAACTCTGCTACTTTTTTGGCAGAAAAGGAGGAAATTGAGGCTGACAAACATGATTGTGAACAGGTAATTCACCATACAAATGCAGGTAGAGAAGACTTATTAGCAAACCCCTTACTAACCCTGATTTGACTCTTTTCTGTGATGGCAGCTCCTTCATAGAAAATGGGACAAGGAAGGCAGGGTATGCAGTGGTAACTCTGCATTGGATTTTTCAAAGTTCCTCACTTACAACTGGGGCTAGTGCTTAATTAGCAGAGCTCATAGCTCAGAGCTTATCCTCTCTATGGGAGACCATTACCGGCTCCTCTTGGTGGAAATCTTTGTTGACTATATTCATAACAATCCTGCTGATCTTATTATTGGGCCCATGCATACTTAATTGTTTCTTTGGCTTTGTCTTCTCTAGACTTAAAGCTATATGTGTACCCAAAATGAAAACGCCTGGTGTCTTTGGAGCGCCTTTAGATAGACCCTCTGAAGAGTATCTCTAAATGCCAATCAACAACTATGACCCCTTTCAGCCTGAAGAAGACAGGGCAGTCCTCGCCCCTTACTCCCTCATGGCAGTTAAGGTTACTTCTTCAGAGGGGGGAATGTTACAGGCAGCTGAGTTAGATAGAAATATTATAGGCAGTCAGACAGGGCCAGGTCCTTGAAGGAGCCAACAGGAAAGACAAGATAAGATACCTGTGGGCCAGACCTCAAGACAAAGGACTAGACAAACACACCCTTTTACCCCCAAGGGATGGACATCAGGGATTGATAAGAGTTCCTGACCCAACCCCTTGCAGGAAAAGCCCCTGCTCTGTATTCATGCCCCTTTGCTACTGACTTGCTTCCCCGTTTGATCCCAATTTAATCAATTCTACCTGAACAATAATTCTTATTGGCTGCCATTTTCCCTTACCTTGGACCCACCTTGCCTTGTGAGTTTGCTCTATAAAAGTTCCTAAAATAGACAGAATCGGGGTTAATCCACTAGGGCCCCCCTTCTGTCCCTCTCTTGGACAGAAGCTTTCTTTCCCTCAATAAATATATCCTGCTCTTAACCTCCTTCATTCCTAAGATTCATTCTTCGATTTTAGAGAACAAAAACTCATCCCAGATATCATTCAGATTGGGAGTTTTTATTTTCCTGTATCATTATCATTGTTTATTATTTCTGAGAAAATTGTGCCTGATGACTTACAGTATTTATTATCTCATGTCTTATAATTACAGAAATATTAGCAAAAATTAATATAACCCTGTGGTAAAGTTAAGTGTTAAAATTAAAGATCTGTAACTTACAGACATCTTAATTCCTTGTGAGGATAGCATTTTATTAGGTCTAATGTGACTTTTTAAAAATGAGTTGCCATGGTATCACGAGTTTCTAAATGCGTTATAGTTTTAACACCTCCTACCTTGTATCCATAAATTAACCTCAGCAATGACTGTGCTATCTAGTCAGAACTTCCTTTTAATATTAATATTCATATAACTACTGATATTATAAATTTTACTTGAGAAAAGTAGACCTTATTTATAATAGATAAATTAAAATTTCAAACCTATAGTTTATCTTTGATTTAATACATGTTATTAAATTGCTTCAGATTACCATATTATGAAATATGAAATATTATTGAATTTCACAATATATAGTTTAGTCATTTATATTTCTTTTTCCAAAAGTTTGATTTCCCATTATAGCTTTTCACTTATTCTAAGAATAAACAGCATTTTTGTTTGTATTTTCTCCAAGGAAGCTCTATAGTGTCCAGGAAAGCTATTTGCCCAAAATTTAATATCCAGTGTCTTCAAACATTTTTCTTATTTTCGAATGTTTTAATTGAAATATTTTAAGTAATATTTTGTACATAGAGTATCCTCACATTTAGGTAAACTTTTGTTTTGAATAAACCTTATTATACCAGAATGCACTTTTAGAGCCATTTTTAAAATATTAAATTTTACTGTAACTTTATACATTTATGTGGTATAGCATGATAATTCAATAAAATGTATACTGAGTATGATATTCACATCAGGACAGGGAACATTAACATCTCCTTATCATACTTTGTGCTTAGACACTCTGATTTCTTATCTTCTACTTAGTCACAAAATATCTAACGGTTTAGTGTGAAGTTTCTCCCCACTCCTGCTGCAGGAGCCCTAGAACATATGAATCCTATTTCTGTGTACTTGAGTGTCTGTTTTTCTCCCTATCTCTTTTCCCTCACCTCCACTCCTGCTATACTCTAGTCATCCCTGTCTACATCCACAACAACTTTTTTAACTTTCACATGTGAAAGAGTGCACGCAGTATGTGTCTTTCTATATTTGACTTACTTCTCTTAAAATTATATCTCAGGGTTCTATCCATCTTTTCCACAGTGGTTCTACTAAATTACATTCCCACCAAAAGTGTATGAGAGCTCCTTTTTGTTCACATATTTGATAGTATATGTCCTTTGTTTATCTTGTCAGTAGTATCTTTTATAGCTAAGGTGAGATTATATCACATTGTTTTCACATTATTACGTGTCATGTACATAATACATCTTATTCATTGCATCATCACCTGTACCTCCCCTTCCTCCTCCATCCACTCAACTCTTGAACTCCTGCCTTTGTTTTTGTACATGTATGCAGTATATACTGCTTACGTTCCTTGTGTGGAATTGATACATGTATTAACACCTCTTAATTCCTTCATCCATTCTCTATCCTTGCTCTTCTATCTTGTGATGTGAGCATGTTCGTCTGCGAGAAAGATCTTTCTTTTTACTTCTTATTATCTTTCATCCTTTATTTATACTTTGGGTTTCTCATATAAAGACACCATGTGATATTTAAACTTGTGTGTGTGATTTATTTCACTTAAAAATATGGTCTCAAGGTGCATTGCATCCATTTTCCTACAAATGATTCAAGTTTATTTTTCATTACAGCAAGGTAAATACCATATTTTCTTTATCCATTCATCTACTGGTAAGTCTATAGGCTGCCTGCAAGATTAACTTATTACGAACTCTGCTGAAAAAAACATGGCTACGCATGAATCAATGGAATGTGATATGTTTAATACTTTTGGGTAGATACATAGAAAAGGAATAGCTGGGTCCTGTGGAATTTCTAGTTTCGGTTTTTTCAGTAATACTGACTTCATTAGTACTTGTACTTTACATTCCCACAAATGTTGTAGAAGGGATTGTTTTCCCCCCAAAGCCTCTTCAGCACTTGTTATTACTTGATTTTTTTTTATAATAGCCATTGGTTCTAGGGTAGGGTGGACTCTCAGTGTTGTTGTAATTTGTATATTTGTAATGGCCAATGATGCTGACCATTTCTTCATGTATTTATTGGCAAGTTGTAATTCCTCTTCTGTGAAGTGTCTATTATTTTTTCCTGCCCATTTTTTGATTTTGACTTTGATTTTGGAAAGGTCCTTTTTTGAGTTCTTTATATATTCTAGATATGAATACTTTGAAGAATGGCTGGGAAAAAAATCTCATATTCTATAGATTGTCTTTTCACTGTATTGTTTATTTCTTTTGCTGTGTAGAAACTTTTTAATTTGAGAGTATCTCATTTGTTGATTCTCAGAACTATTTCCAATGCAGCTGGTCTTCTGTTCAGAAAGTCTTTGCTTATGCCTTTAACTTCAAGAATTTTATGCATTTTCCTCTCAGCATGTGAATTATGTTATGTTTTAGTATTTAGTTCTTTACTACATTTTGATTATTGTTTAGCACATAGTGACACATATGGGTATGGAATTCATCTTCTGCCTCCTACTGCATTTATTAAAAAATCTACCCTTCCTTCAGGGTATGTTTTTGGCATTTTTCTCAAAGATCGAATAGTTGAATGTACTTGAGGTTTTTTCTGAATCCTGTATTCTGTTCCACTGATCCTAGTGTCTGTTTTGCACCAACATCATGATGTTATTTATTTTTCTATTTTACACATTAACCTTGTAATATAACCAGGTCCAGATTGTAATGGATCCCACTTTGTTCTTTCTTTCGAGGACTGATTTTGCTATTCTGGGTCTCTTCTAGTTCTATATGAATTTTAGAATTGTTTTCTCCAGTTCTGTGAAGAATGCTATTGAAATTTCAATTGTGATTACATTGAAGCTGTGTAACAATTTTTGAATTATGGCCATTTTGACTAAATTGGTTCTGCTTATCATGGGACAGGAGATATCTTTCCATTTTCTGATGTCTAGTTCAATTTCATTTTTTCAGAGTACTCTAGTTTTCACTGCTGAGATCTTCCACTTCCTTAATTAGGTTAATTCATAGATATTTACTTTTGTTGGTGCTACTGTGAATGGTATACATTTTCTTTATTTCTTTCTCAGTATGTTCTTTATTAGTGTACAGGAACACTACTGAATTTATTGTGTTGATTTGTATCCTGCTTCATTAAGGTATTTGGTGATTAATTCCAAGTGTGCTTTGATGGATTTGGGGGGCCTTCTATGAAATGGACCATGTTGTCTGCAAATAATAATTTGACTTCTTCCATTCCTATGTATATCTTTCTTTCTTTCTCTCTTTCTTTCTTTCTTTCTTTCTTTCTTCCTTCCTTCCTTCCTTCCTTCCTTCCTTCTTTTCTTCTTCCATCTTTCTTTCTTTCCTTCTTTCTTTCTCTCTCTCTTTCTTTCTATCTTTCTTTCTTCCTTCCTTTCTTTCTTTCATCTTTCTTTCTTTCTGCCTAATTGCTTCTGCTAATGTTGGCTGTACTATATTGAACAAGAGTGGTGATAGTTGGCATTTGCCTTACCTTGTTGCTGATTTTAAAAGAAAAGCTTTCCATTTTTCCCCATTTAAGATGATATTAGCAGTACATTTGTCATGCATGGCTTTTATCTGAATGAGATAAAGTCTTTTTATACTTATTTTCTTCAGGGGTTTTTTTCATGAAAGGGCTTTGCTGTTTTGACTTCCATTTCCCTCATGGCTAATAAACTTCAGCATGTTTTAATACCACTTTGGCAAATTGAATTTCTTCCTTTGAGAATTATCTATTTATATCCTTTATTCAGTTTTTAATTGTATTATTTAATTTTTTGTTATTGAGTTGGTTAGTTTCATATGTTTGCAATAATACTAGACCATTGCTCAATTTAACAGTGCCACAAATTATTTAATTAAAATTTGTGTGACAAAAGACAAATTTCCAAACATTTTAAGATCTCAATTTGTTAATGTATTCTAAAGAATTTCAAGATAATTTTCTCTACTATGTGAAAAACTGCCATCCACTTTCAGGAAAAATATTTGCCATCAATTTGTAAGTTTCTCAACTCTAGAACTGACATAATTTGTCACATGTGTAAATGAAGAGTTTTCAATCAATGGGTTTCTTTAATAAGGCAGGGAATATTTTAGAAATTTCATTCCCTTTGGGAGATTTTAAAATATTTATCTTGATTACTGAGTTTAGGATGCCATTATGTTTTGTGCCCAAGGCAAGTGCCTTAGTCACTTCACATGCCCAGGCTTAGTCCTGGCTCTGTGACACATTCCTTGCCACTGACATTGTCAGGCTAAAATTTCTGACCAATCACTCAATTATTTAATGAGCACAGGAAACTTATCAACTTACCTGGCCTTCAATTACCTGATCTAGTTATTGTTAATTATTCATAATTGTAATGTAATAGTTATCTAATTAGTGACCATAAATTTTCAGATATTATTTGCATGTATTAAATACTCAATGTCTGGAGAAAACTTTTCAGTTACACTGTAAAATAACTTAAGTTGGATAATTTCTAAAATTCTTGCTGCTCCAGCTTAATCAAAAATCATTATCCTATTACTAAGAAATCTGTGACAGTCACTACTCCAGTCTTCTTTGGACTGGACCCAAATTTTCTACAACTCTATTATGTATCCAATTCTGTCTTTTCACACAGGATGACATTTACTGTGTCTCATTAATTTTAACTTAATTCACTATAGCATGAAATAATATATCTATTTTAATTCATTAATAAAGATATATCTGAAATGTACCAATAAAAAATGATGATCTTTGAAAGATGAGTATTTCACAGAGACATTAAAGAATGTTTATGTGTGTCATTTGTAATTATGTGGCATAATTTTAAAAGCTACTGCGTAAGAAGTATTATATTATGTTATTTCAAGATATATTCCTTAATCTGTGATCACCTAGGATTCTCTTTTCTCAATTGGTGGCAGCCATCTAACGAAAACAGTGAGGCGAATAGCAGGCATAAAGTATAGGGACAAGATTTGGGGCACAGGAGAGTGTGTTTCCACCCATAAAAAGGTTATTTTCAGTAGAAACTGATGTGTGATTTGCTAGTGTTGAGTCATAAAATAAAGAAGTTCAAATACATTACTATTTATGTTTCAGTTATAATAATCTTTAAGTTAAAATGAGTTATTATTCCCTGTTATTGAAGGTACAATAAAGTGAACAAAAATAGATTGAAAGTCTTGGAATATTTGTAGATATTTCAGGAAAACTAGTGTACAACTCTTTCTTTGTTTTTATTCACTGTCAGTGCCCTGAAGGCATAACAGAAATTCCAAATGCATTGTGCCTGTTTTGTAAAGTTGCAGTTTAAAACTTGACCATCATCGGTAAACATTAATACATGGAGAAACAATGTTCTGCACCATATCACATATGAAAAACAAAACTACCAACATGATCTGCTTTAATAGAACTTCAAGTATCCTTAAGACAATGTCTTTTTAGTTCTGCCTTTTGTACTTGTGGTCATACTGAGAAAAAGCAATATTGTATTGAAAATAGGCAAAGTGCAAATATTATATAAAGAATTAAGGGAAAAAGATGAAACTATTATTTTATGATTTTTAGAGAACAATGATCAAATCATTCACATGCACTCAGTAACCATTTTCTAAATTGAAGGAAGTGTTTCATGGGCCAATTTATTTTTTTAATGAAATGTTACATAATAGGAACTGATTGTATTATATGTAGAAAATGATTTCAATTGTGTAAAGAAAAAATATTCGCAGTTTACTTCTGATGTTTTCTTTTCTTTTCTTTTTTTTACTTGTGATGTTTTCTAATACTGTATAGGTTTATATCATTAAGACTTGAAACTATGTATTTTTGCAGGGTGGGTTAAATGCAACATTTCATTATTCTGTTGAAATAATGAGAATTCATGATAGTATTGAAGAAAAATATGAGGAAAGAAAGAATAAGTAGAGAATCTGTGAAAAAATGAAAAAAAAAAAAAAAAAAAAAACAGGAGAAAGCAGAGGTCAAGTAGAATTTACCCTGGATTCACACTTAATGAGTTTATCCTGATGCTATGACAAACTCAAAACAATTGTTATAGCAAACCTCTACTATAACATCAATTTTTGGCACTATTTAAAGATTGAGTCAATAAAAAAATTGTGAATTCCTGAATTTATATGCACCAAATATTCTGGAACACTAATACTTCTTTTTATGACTAGAAGCTTCCCTTGGTTGTACTATTTCTGCCCCAACTATAAACTCTGAAATACTCATTCGATGTTCATATTTTCAGTCTTTTCTTATTTTATTCATTATTACAGTTTCCTTAATGTGTTTCTAAACATTCAAAGTTGTGCATTTTTTTAGCCACTAGACAAGAAGCAATAGAAATATGATTAATATACAGGAATCATTTAACTCTATCTTTTGTAATTATCTTTTTTGTAGCTATTTTTAATAAAAAATTTTTGTAAATGTCTTTAATAATAAAATTTGAAATATCTTGTATACATGAAAAATTATATTGGTTTATTTTATGTTATGAATTTACATTCCTAAAATATTCATACATTATTCATTAACTATAAATATATGCTCACTACTAGTACATTAGTCTACTGAGATAGTTTTTAGTCTAAAGTCTACTTACTATTTCATTTTTATAAAAATTTGTAAACACTTTACAGAAAGTTTCAAATATTCACACTGTCTTACCATCTGTCTAATCTGTCTCAAGAAACAGTACTTTCTATGTAATGTCCATTTTGTCAATGGCACAAATAGTATCAATTTAATCTGCTTATAAACTGTCACACATAATAAAAGGAGTTTACAAATTTTGGAAAACTGAATTGTCTACCAGATTGGCTTCTTCATAGATAAGCAAATAACAATTAGTATTTTGAAGCATATGATTTTTTCTATTAATTTTCTTGATTTAATTTAAAAGGCTAATTATTTTAATTTTATATTGTTAAAAATCTTACTCTGCTTTTCTTTTTAAACATAAAATCTTTCTTTTTCATGATATTATTTGTGTTCCACCTACAATATATTTCAAGCCATGTGATTCTTCTTGAAAATTCTGTAATGCCTATGAAGTGCATATAACACCTGAATAATATTTACTATTATCAAGAAAGAATATCCAGAAACATTACTTCTCTTATGTTTTTGTCTCTTCATTTGTTGTCCAAAAGCTGTCACATTTAAATTCTCAATCTTTTCTTTATCAATAACCTATATTTATTTCAATAAACAAGGAATACACAAAGTGTATTATTTTACTTTTACCTTTATATGTATTATTTTACTTTTTTCTTTTTAAAAATGATCCTAAGGATTTAATTTATTCTTTTCTAATATATGAAAGCAGTATTGGCCATGAGTATTCTTAGATTTACCAAACAATTAAAATGACAAGTAACAGTCAGCCTTGAATGAACAAATTTTCTATGTTGCCACCATTTTGGAGCATGGTGTAGCCCACCATGCTAGAACATAGTGCAGCTGATGCTATTCTGGAACATGGCACTCTGTAGCTTTCTCCTCAAAGCAAATTCTTTCACTTTTGCAGTGTTTAGGCTGACAAGGCTGGAGACTTGCTGCTTCTTTTGATGCCCTCACACCATCTTTTATATTCTCCTGTTTCTTCTCAGAAATTGAAATCTCCGCTGCTCTATGATTACAGTCCATAGCTTTACTGGAGCTTCCTTTCTGGCCAAACTACTTTTTAAATTATCCTGCTGGGCTCTTTGCTCTTGATTTGCAACATAAATCTGGCTGAAAGCCCCCCAACAGTAACCAAGCCACTGCCTTAACATTCAACTGCCTTAAAATTTCATTTTCCAGATTAATTAGTCTACCACTGTCTTGGTTACTTTTCTCTCGTTGCTGAGACAAAATACCCAATGTCCAAAATGAAGGAAGGAAAGGTTTATTTAGCTTACAGTTTGTGGAGGTTTCAGTCCATAGTTGGCTGGCACAGAGGCAGAAGATCACAAAGCAACAAGAGCAAAGTGGGGAATGGCAGCTGAACAGCAAACAGCCAGAGCAAACGGGAGGAATGGCGGCAAGCAGCTTCTTTCTTGCCTTACTTTGTAAACAGACTACCCCCACCGAAGGGGCGTGTAGCTCTCACATAATCTCCATGCCCTCCTCTTCCACAGGCTCAGGATGTATACAAAGTAAGCACCCTGGCTTCCTGCTGAGTCACTTAGCCAAACCTCTAGACTCCCCAAGTTGACACAATGTTTCAACCATAACAACCACCCTTAAATTTAGTCTCAGGCAAAGTCTCTGGACATGAGCAAATGCAGAAAAACTTTCTACCAGGCCGTGACACTCATCATCTGGAGTCTAGCAGCCATTGCACTCCTTCCCAGCAGAAACCTGCCAAGCCTGATCTTCACCAGTTTTCTGGTCTTCTGAGCTCTGATCAGCATCTCTCATACAGAGCATTTCAAGGCATTCCAGCTCTACTCTTCCAGGCAATATCTCTGAACCTTTCCAAGCTCTTCCCACAAGGCAGTCCCAAAGACTCTAGAACCACGCGGTCAGGTACAGTCAGAGCAATGACCCCACTCCGGGTACAAATTTATGTCTTGGTTACTTTTCTCTGTTTGCTGAGACAAATTGCTGAACACTCAAAATTAAAGAAAAAAGCTTGCAATTCATGGAGATTTCAGTCTATTATCAGCTGGCACCAAGGCACTGTGGCATAACATGGAGGCAATACTTCAAGGCAGCAAGACAGAAAAAGAAACAAGAACAAAAGAGAGGGGGGCAGGCTCTTGTACTGTATGCAGGCTTCATGAGCTCAATGCCCTCATCTTGTACAGGCTCAGGATGTTTACAAAGTGAGGATCCCAGGCCCCTGCGGAATCAGTTAGTTAAGCTTCTAAATTTCTCAGTTATCAAATTGACACAATTTATCAACCATTACAGCATCTAAACCACATGTTCCAGTACAGTCATAGCAATACATCCTCTCTTGGTACTAATTTTCTGTATTAGCCCGATTTCCCATGTTCAGACACAATTTCTGACTGTTAAAATTTAAAGGATGAGAGATTTAATTTGGCTTATAGTTTCATGGGATTCAGTCCATGTTTGATTTGTTCCAATGTGCAAACATCAGGAGGGAAAAGCATAGTAGAGAAAAGATGCTTAGTTTTCAGCGGCAAATTAAAACACCAAAACAGCACCCAGGATTTGGAAGCAGATTTATCTAACACTCGATGGGCACTGACAGGGAGTCGATTGTCCCTCAAAATGTTAGGCCCTGAAGGCTCAGGGAGGGAGGCCTTCATGAGGTCCGCCAAAGGGTGATACAGAGATAGAGGATTTGGTTGCCTTTGATTGGCTTTTACAATGTGCATTTTAGTGACCTGCTATGCATCACAGTGACCAGCCCTTTCTAAGAAACAGAAGCAACAAGAACTGCAACAAGGACTTCCACCCAGGCAACCAAATATACTGACTGGTTGGGGGCTTCCTGCTACATCTTCCTCGCTTTTTTAGTTTCCATGTCCAATCTTTGCTGGGCATGTTACATGTGAACTTTTGAAGCCCACCTAGAAGCAGTAACAGGGGACCTAAGATGCCCCCAAACTAAGGTCTCCAAGATTGGAAAGTTTTCCCGCTAGGAGTTATTGGTTTGTTTCCCTTATTATAGTGTCTCTCCCTAAGTTACTTTTGAGAAAAGATATATTTCCCCTTTAGTGGCTGTGATTTACTATTTCTCTGGCAAGGGAGTTAATCTGATCTAAAAGAGTGTCCAATGTGCCTTGAAAACTTATCAAATCTTTCACAAGTGTTTGGTTGTTCTACTGTCTTGGTACAAAATTCGAAAGAGTTAAGGCAAAAACCTCAGCTAGCAGGGGACAGTGAAGGAAAGACTGGGGTAAGCAGCCTGAAACGGCATACAGTTTGAGAGGACTAAGTATGGAGCACTCTGTGAACAATTTCCTCAGGCTTCAGCTGTGCATGGAGAGGTGAGTATGCTATGTCATGCCTACATTACCCACCTAGATAGACACAGAAATTTGCTTTACAATACGCAAGGCAAATTCCAAACCCAATCACATTGACTGTATCAAGGTTAAACACTACAGTGACTTAAAAGCATTCAAACCTTAATACATTGTAATATCTGATTATAAAAATATAGAGTGATAGTAAAACCAAAGAAACAAAACAAAAGAGAAAACATGGTATTTAAAAAAATAGATACACAGACTGCAGAAATAGAATAGAGAACTCCAAAATCAATACAAATGTCTACATCCAATTTTTTCTCTATGAAATTGCCAAAAATAGATAGTCTATAAATGTCAGTCTGTAATGATCAGTGATTTAAAAACTGGATATCTGCATGCAGAATATTTAAACTTCAACACAATATCACAACCTGCACAAAAATTGTCTCATAACATATTCAGTTGTGTAGCATAAGATCTGAAGTTGTGAAATAACTAAGAAAAAGATAAACACTTCAATATATTGCTGGAGCCAATAAGTTTTAGCTGGAAGTCCTAGAAGTCAAGTCGACAAGTGAAATTAAATCAAACCAAAAGCTTCTCCACAAGAAACATAACAATCATGTAGGGGGAGAGACATATACAGAATGGGAGGAAATATTCCCAGGGAATTTGTCTGACAAAAGATTAATATACCAACTATGTAAAGTGCTCAAGGCAAAAATAAATTAAGATTGGTCCAATTAAAATATCAAATGACCTCAGGAGACATTTTGAAAAGAAGTACTAATGGCCACTAAATATGTGCAAAAATATGCTTGATATCATTAGCCATAAAGGGAGTAAAAGTCAAAATTGCAATGAGATTCCATCTCACCTCAGTTGAAAGTGCTGACATAAAAACTGCTAGTAAAGATGTGGGAAAAAGGAATCTTTATACACTTTGATGAGAATGTAAATAAGTAAAACCACTATGGCAAACAACATATAGATTTCTCAAAAAATTGAAAACAGAACTATCATGTTACTTCAATAAATATTCAAAGTAAATGAAATCAGCATATGAAAGTGATACCTTATGCCAATGGTCTTATTGTGGCACTGTTCCAAATAGTTATGATTTAGAACCAGCCTAGATGCCATAGGCAGATGAATGAATAAAGTAAATATTTTATGCGTATTATAATGCTAAATAACATATTTATATCTATCTCCCATATTCTGCATAAAAACTAAGGAAATCCCATCATTTATAGCAGAATGGATAAAAGTGAAGTTCTTCATGTTGAGGGAAATAAGTCAGCACAGAAAAACAATTATCATGTATTCTCTGTCTTAGATCAAAGGTAAAGAAAAATTGAACCGAAATTAGAAAGTAACGTTTAGGGAAATGTAAGTGTGCAGGGTGGGGGTGGATGATCGCTACACAATGCATACATGAATGAAAACATCACAATGAACCCCTTAATTTGTACAATTAGTGTGCAGCAATAAAATTTTCGTGATATATATTGAGAAAAGTATAGATACATATTTGTAAATATTTAAAAGTGGTCAGTGGGTATATACCATATTATAATGTTTAAACCTGTATAATGTGTATACTAGCCTGTTAACAGTTGGGAAATGCATTGTACTTTGATTTTTTTCCTTTATTTATTTATTTATTTATTTTTGCAGTACCAGGGATAGAACTCAGAACCTTGCGCTTGCCAGGCATGCATTTGTGCCACTGAGCTATATCCCCAGTCTGACTTTTTCCGTATACTACTTTGAATTCTTTGATTTTTATTATAAATTTCTACTGTATTTTATTTTAATTTTATTTATTTTGGAGAGAGAAAAAGATAAAAATGATACAGAATTTCAAAACGATATAATAAGAAATTAACAATGGTTGTTATATTGCATATTGTTATCATCAAAATAGTTGCTCAGATTACCAGATATAGGCATACAAAATTGATCAAACCATATAAGCACTGACTGTTCCTTTCAATGAACAAATAGAAATTAGTAGCACAATTATCTTAGCTATCTTTTGTGTGTGTGTGTATATATAGTTTCTTTTGAAAGATTTTTCCTTCCTTCTTTTCTCTTTTTCTCCATTCTAGTTTTTCTTTCCTTTTGAGCAGTTTCTTTCACTTTCATGATATCTATTGTACTTTTTTATTTTATTTACTCTTTCAGTTTATGACATTAGGGAGACGATACAATGTTCACACATGTGATTCTGGTTTATTTCACTTATGGTTATGGTCTAGTTGCATCCATTTATCTATATAAGCCTCAAGTTTATCTTTCTTTATAGCTGAGTAGTACTGCATTTTACAAAAATGCCACATCTTGCTATCTATTCCTCCATTGATGGGCATTTGGGATGTTTCCAAGATTTGGTTATTACAAATTATGCTGCCACAAACATGGGTGCACATATATTACTGTAGTATGATGTTTTCAATTCTTCTGAAAAAATACCCAGAAGGGGAATAGCTGGGTTGAACAAGACCTCCAATCCTAGTTTTTAAGGCATCTTCACAACATATCAACCTATCACTTCTTTTTTCAAAATCTACAGTAAGATTCAGTTTTAGTGACCTACCTGTGGTAGGTATTTTGTGTGAGGTTATTAATGCATCAACCTAGTTTCAAATATGAGGCTGAGGTAAAAAATAACCAAGGTGTAATGGGAATGGTGTGTCAAAAGTCAAATATTATATTCTTATTCACTTTTATGTCCAAGTATATCAATTTGTGGAGTAAACAAAATGATAATTCCTTTTTTTTTTTTTTTGTCTTTTTGAGACAGGGACTTGCTATGCAATTCAGGCTGCCTTGAGCTTACTTTGTAGCCCAGGCTGGCCTTGAACTTGAGACAATCCTCCTGCCTCAGCCTCCCAAGTGCTGGGATTACAGGCCTGTGCCATCACACCTGGCTGATACTTCTTGACTTTAATTGTTCTCCAATAAAAAGTCTTCCCAAGTGCATACAAGAAAAAAATCGACATTTTCCAAAGGCTGAATTCCAGGACCAGAATATATGTTTATATCACTTTTTCCATATATCTGGAAAAGAAGCAGTACTTTTAACAGTGGGAAATTTTTTAAAACAACAAAATCAAGAATCATATTAAAATCTTCAACCAGGGTTGTTGAACTTAAACTGATCAAAGTCCACTTTGTGAACAGATGTTTGGTGGCCTTACTCCTGTTTCTATACCCTTGCACAGCATCTCCTGCTACCTTCTCCATATTTTTCTAAAATTGGCCACAATGATTTCTTTTTCATCTTCTAGCATACACCATTTTATCTTGTTTAAAGAAAACATCAGTATTCATTTTTATTTTCTTTATATATCAGTCTATTCATACTTTTTATGGGAACATACCTATAATCAGTATAATTATTTCTCTTTAATATATTATTTCATTTTACCTGTATCATTCATTCCATTTCCCATAACTATACTTATATTTTTGATGCACACCATTAACAAACTTTTTCTCAATTGATGCTAATTTTAATCGATGTACATGATTATTGTGTTCACTATTACTGAATTTGTAACTCGTGCAAAGTTTGCCATGTTGGAAAATACCCAGTAAATTTCTGCTCAATGACTTAATAATCTGTTACTTATGTCAATGTCAGTTCCTTCTCAGCTATTGTTTTATTTTCTTTATAGTTTCCACAATTCCTAGTACAGTATTTTACATATTGCTTTAGTATATGAGAACGAGTACTTTTTTTAGATACTGCATTATTTATTGAATTTCTTTTAGGTGATTTGCAGCAGGTTAACCATTATATCTGGGGATAAGTTAAAGTATTATGCTAGAATATGTCAAAGCTTTGATATTAATAATCCTGTCCTTTCAAAGATTCTCCATGCAAAGCAGTACTAATTCTATGAATTTAAAAACAGTTTTTACTTCAATGAACCAGCAAGTGGAGCAGTTATATAGCTCAAGGCAATCTCAATTTTATAAAAGAGAAAAAAGCACACAAATACTCCAATGTGAGAAAATATTAGATAATATTAAGAATATATTGTTACTGAAGGTAAATGATATCTTTTGACCAGGCATCATAGAAAATTAAATTGGTAAAAATGATATATGTAAGTCAAAGAATTTCTAATAACAAAGACACTCTTCTACGGAAATAAGAGAATTTTAACTGACAACCTCATGCAGTCTCTAAAAGTATGTGTCTCATACAAATTTTATATCAGAAGGAAGATTGCTTGACAATTTAGGCTATCATTTACACACCTATTGTCACTCAAATTTTAAGTTGGTATTCCACATACTGTATTTATTCCAAAATTATCCTAACAGAAAGCCAAAGGTGCTGATATGTTAAAGAGCTATGATGTATTATTTCTTCAGAATAAGATTAATAAATCATTTCTAAAATGAGAAAAAGACAAAATTACTAGAATACATTTTGACATGTTTTATTGAAAACTGAATGTATTCTCATATCTGCACTCATAATGGAATTCCAAAAAAAAAAAAGTCTTAGTTGAAGGTCAAAATAGAAGATAAGAGAAAGTCTGCCTCATTAATATACTAGAGGATTTCTAGTGCTGATTTAATTAAAGAATATGAAATATATTTTACAATGTTCTTGAAAGATATAATTTTATAAAACCCAATTGTATAAAACCCTTATATTGCTAGCCTTCTTTGTTTCACAGAAGTTTCAGTATGTATTAAATTACATTATTCACTTGGTAAAGAGTGTCATACGCACTAATAAACACGTGACTTAAAAGATAAAATCAAATATTTTATTTGTGTAATGTTTCTACAGCAAATGTAGTTTTATGTATGTCTCAAAATATTTTGTGTTTCTACATAAGAGTTTACATGGAAAGTCATTTTGAACATAAATATCTTCAGTTCTCAAATAATTAAATAAGAAACAATTAAATGTTAATTAGGTCACTCTTATTCTATAGCTTTGGCATTTCTTTCTTTCCTATATTAGAGACATGCAAAGTGATGAATAGTATAGATAGGTTATATATGTGGTTTTATTTTGTTTGGGGGAAACCTTTCCTAAAGAATATTTTTGAGATCTGGGATTCCTTGCACTTCGCTCTTCTGCTGTTCTGCACACTCAAGAGTGTGCAGGGGAGGAGAACAGCTGAAAAAGGGGAAGACAAATATGTTATTAGTCTTAGGTTGATCTTATGTCCATTAGGTTACATTTTGTCAACAACAGAGATGGCTCCACAATGTATTCAGATAACCAGTAATTATATATTATCTGTTTTGCAAATTTGTGCAGATATTCTTAAGCAGCACCATCTTACTTGATCCTAGACATTTCCTAAAAGTCCTATGTCCTAAGAAGACATTCATATGAGAAGTTCACAAAGGTTTGGATAATCTGGAGTCCCTCTTGCTGTCAAAAAGTAGGGCAGATGATTCAATATTTGAATGTTCCCAGCCAACTTATTCAATGGTAAACAAAACTGTTCTGGATTAGTGCATTATTTCAACACCTGAAGTTTTATTTTACTGAAGTAAGATACTACAAATGAATCTAAGGACAATGTTCCTTAGAGATAAGCAATATTCCTCATGTTGGGTAAGTCGTACAGATAAGCTGGTAGTGTGTTCACAGGAAAGGTTTTGAGAAGGGAAGTAGTTGGAATCAGTGATTCAGACTGAGACAATACTCTTAAATGTTTGAAATGCAAATTTAACCATATTGCCAAGAGAATGAGATAGAGTAAAACAATCATTTTGTTGTTACTGTTCGATTACAAGGGACTCATAAAAACTTAAAAATAACACAGCAGCCTTGAGACCCAATAAAAATCTGAATAGAATAACTCTATTATTGTAATTGTTTATGATTAAGGAATAACATCCTCTTGCGTTTGAAAGTAGAGAGTAAAGTAGGCTGAAGGGTCTATGTCCAACAATGAATCCGACATCATAGCTTATGCTAGAGTTTGTATTTTATAATTTGAGTGAAACTTGACTATGTTGTCTTTTTTTTTGTTGTTTTGTTTTGTTTTGTTTTTTTCTGGTACTGGGAATTGAACTCAGGACCTCGCACTTGCCAGGCAGGCACTGTGCCCCTGAGCTAAATCCCAGCCGCTGACTATGTTGTCTTTATTCTTAAGAGAGCAACATTCAGAGTACTCCGAGTAGGGAAAATGGGTGCCAGGAAAATCTCCCCAGGTAAGAGCAACTGCTCTGTGCTCTGTTGGTGGAGAAATCATCTTATCATTAAACAGACTAATGAAAATGTTATGGTTTCTACTTCAAGAATAGTAAAATCAAACTCAGGGATTAAAGTTGAATAATTTGTCCATGTACTCATATCCACAGAGACAAGCTATCAATCAAACTTTGTTCTCAGTGTTTCTAAAATCAAACCCCACCCAAGGTAGTATCTTTCCAAGCAGGATCAGCTTTGTAAATCAGAGGGAACAATGTAAAAACTGGGTAGATGGATAGATGGATAATGTACTATAACCGCAGGGGGCTAGAGACCTAGGGATTTCATGGCTTGACTCTGATTCCTGGGTTCTTGCTCTCACTCCAGGAAGATTGTAAGGATGGAGCAAGGCTGACTCAGAGCCTAAGATCTCCCGGGTCTTCAGGCGCAGAAGGAGGAACTCAGAAAATGAAAGTAGTGTGAAGACGGAGATACTCCTAATATTGTGAAGGTGGGGATAAAACTGTGGAGTAACAGGTTTTCTGGAGAGGAAGAGCTGACAAGTCAGCTCCTGCAGACTGAGTCCTTGCTCAGCTCCTTTCTATAGGGGTTTTAAGCCAACCAGGATCTTAATCTTTGTTGCTTAGATGAGGTAAGGTTCATGGAGTTCTAGAGTGTTTCCAGTGTATGCAAGTGGATGTCTAAGAATAATTAATTGTCTTACACCTGGAAAGATTTCACAAAAGACAATTTGCAGTAACCAGGTGGTTATTTCTATAGCCATCTGTCACCGTCAGCTGCATCACATTAACTATGCCTATCTCCCGTTCTCACTCTCCCTACCTTCCCCCCTCTGACTCGATCATCTTTCTGGCATAGGATGGGGAAGGGTCAGGGATCTTGTCTTTACCTCCTTGAAGGTCAACATTTGCTTGACTGGATGTTGGGTTTGTTGCTAGGGGTTTCCTCTCATAGGCTGATAGGCCAATTGGGGTGGCCATAGCAACCTGCACTAGGAGAGACAGTGATGCCTACGCACAGGCAGGTGTCAAAACCACAGACTGTCAGCTCTACACCAGTAAGCTGCTTGAAAACTGCTTGTTGCTCATAGCCACACAGAACCTGCATTTTTTTCCCTCTACAAAGGATTCGGAACTTTTAACTGTCCCCATGGGTCGCTTCTGACCCCACAGTACTTGTTCAAAAAGCAAGAATATTATCGCTAAAGATACTAAAGTAAGAAACACTTTCCTAGGGTCTTTTTCTTACTTGTAATATTTTGTGAGTTAATGCTCATCTAAGAAAAAATGTATTCTAAGAAAAATGATTATTAGTATGAATTACCTATAAATCTTCACATTGTGCAGTGCAATTTTTAAAGAAATATATACAATTGTTTAATTTTATGCATGATCTCTATAAACACACATTTTGTACTTCATATCCCATGCCGGTATGTGTACTTTTTTTGTTAACAAAACAGTAGAAATGCTACAAAACCAGCTGAATTATTTTATTTCATTTCACAATATATGCAACACTCTCCATTTCAAATTTACCAATCCTTAACAAGGGATAAAAGAACAATAAGAAATTACAAGTTTCCTTATGGTTCTTTACCTTATCTTCTTTTTTAACATAACTAGTTTATTATTACAGATAAATACAGTAGAAAAATATATGGTAGGCTTATTGGTTGCCTGGCTATGTACATTTATTTATGTGTCTTTTTTTATGTGTTTCAAACCTGTTTTAGCTTGAATGGAAAGGTAGCCTCTCTTGTAGTTTGTATTACTTTGTGTATCACTGAATTTCCATAGAATATGAGTGCTCCAGAGTTCTGTTCCCAGAAGGTCCAACCTATTTTGTAGTTGAGAGGCTTTGCAAAAAATGCCAGAGAGGGTTATGGCATCGATCACCTCTGCTCGTGCATGGGGCACATCGTCTTCATTTACAAAAAAAAAAAAAAAAAAAAGAAAAGAAAAGACATGTTCAGGAAATTAAGATATCACATTGCATTTAAATTAAGAAATTCAGAAGAACAGAAACAGAGCAGTAAATTAAGTACAGTATGGCAACATGAAACATACAACATGGAAGCCATCTGGATAAGCTTTCTTTTGGTTCGGTTTGGTTAGATTCTGAGCTGTGAAGCAACATATGACCAAAAGCCACATTTTCTAAAATCGCAATGTACTAACAAACATGGCAAACATATTACCTTCTGGGAGAGGGTATGGCAGACAATTCGATAGAAAAAGTTCCTGTCCAGAAGTGTCAGTGAATAGGCGAAATGAGAATGATTAAATATTTCAATAGTGATAAATATATAGGCCCTGGATCTGAATAACCATTTTTAAGAGCTGTAAATTGTAGTGATTTTGATAGTAAGTAGAAGATGGATACAGAGAATTTACATATTTGTGATTCCACCATTATTAACTCCATGCTATGGATGAAGACTTTTAAGCAGTGATGTAAGTAAAGGAGCATTTAAATACACCAGACATTGGCATGCTGTTCCCATAGGGCAGCTATGATCTGTATATTTCCAGGACAGGGCAGGGGAATTGGACATAACTGGAGTAAGCACTTCAAAATAAAATGATATTAATTCATAAATCATCAACACTGTAAAAACTGGGAATTTATCTCTCAGTAAATTTTCCTAGTTTTCTCAATGATAAGAAAAACTGATAATCTTCTGCCATCTTGATCTTGAGATTTCTAGCCTCCAGAATGTGAGAATTATACTTGTTATTCTGAAGCCACCTTAAGATTTTCTATTATAGTGGCCCAAATAGAATAAAGCAAGAGAGCAATTTGACCTATGAAGAAACAGCTAAAAAAGAAGTCAGTAAAGAAACAGGAGTGATCAAATGGCAGAGCAGCATACAGCACAGAAAGGCTCTCATTACATGTTTAGTTTTATAGTTTATGAATAATAAAACTTTATTTAAGAATTTGGATAATGATTTGCATGTGATCTACCTAAGAGCATACTTCTTGGGCAGAGAAATTCTTAAAAAGAAGATAAATTATGTTTATACAAGTATGTTGAGAGAAAAGCACAGTAAAGTAATCCAGGGTATTGAATTTAAAAAGGTATAGCCCATTAGTAATATTTAATCATAGCTCTTCCTGATGTTGTACACAAATTTCCAGTACCCTTGAGTGTAAGAAATCAGCAAGCACCCTAGAGTTGCCAGTTAGGGATGGGACTTCAGTTAGAGCCACAGCCACCTGGATTCCTGGGTCTCATTCTCTGTCTACAGTCAAGTTGGAGAACAGCTCACAGAAGTGGAAAGGGAGATGATTAACTATTTGGCCAAACTGGGAGGATAGCTGGCCCAAACCCCTTTAAATACACAGAAGCACTCTAATATACAGAAGGGAAAATAAAAGGAAGAAAATTAACATGTATATATTTATGAAAAGCTTTGGCCTGGAGACAGGAAAGCATTGAATCCTCTGTAGTATGTATTTGTTTGAGAGTAATGGGGGGGTACAGGAATGGGGTAAGGAATGGTGGTTTTAATCCTCAGTATGAGGAAGGTTGGGGAAACAATTTATCACTAAAAAATTCTAACTTTAAAAACCATTTTAACCTCTCAGGTACAATAATATTCTTCATTTTCAAGCATATATAGAAAAGCTGAAGTATAAATCAACAGGTCACATTAGTGAAATCATTTCACTTATTGTCATATATACAAATTAATACACAAATATGTACATGTATATATGTCTGTCTTTAAAATTTATATATATCCTTATGAAAACAAAAAGTGCCAGTATAGCATCATAACTTACTAAGTGAATCATTTGTTTCAATTTCAGCATTTTTTCAAAGTTATCAATATATTTCTTTCTACTGTGTAAAATTATTCATTCTATTTTCTTGTTCACATTGTGTAAAATATCAAAAATATTGGCCAAAGGCCTCTTCTATATGCTTGCCGAAGATAATGACGATAATCTGAAGAAAACTCTCTCCACTAAGCTACCAACCACTTACAGATAAAAAACACTAGCCTTTTTGAAACAGTGCTAAAGGGAAAATACTTCAGTGTCTACTGATTTTATGACAATGTGCTCTTTTCGTATTTTATTTTTGCTGGAATGCTTCCAAAACTTTAAGCAATTAAAAGTAAGACAAATTATGAACTTATATGTCTCTGGGAAAAACTATGAAGTGAGGTTCAGAGATTAAAATTTGTGTTTTGCAAGGCTGAGTTACTTTGGGGCGCTTTAGAAAAAAATCTACGTCCTTGTCTCTTCCAGCTTCCAAAAGTCATTCATTCTTACACACGCTTCCTTCATCCTTAAAACCAGCCTCAAGGGCTGGGGATTTAGCTCAGCGGCAAAAGCGCCTGCCTGGCAAGCACAAGGTCGTGAGTTCGGTTCCCAGTACCGGAGAAAAACAAAAACAACAACAAAAAAAATAAAATAAAATAAAACCAGCCTCAGTGGGTCAAATTATTTTCTACCTCAGTGCTCTCACTTGCTCTTTTGCCTCCTCTATTTTTCATATCTGTTTATTTACACTGAGGCTGTGTAGAAAATCTGAAATAAACTTTTAATCTTAAAAAGAGCTGATTATTGCAGCAGACGCTGCCATTCTCCTTTGCCATGTTATGTTACATACAATTCTCAGGATTAGGATTCTGCATTTTGGGGAATGCTTAAAACAGGTACATTTTATAAAATTTGGATATTGGAAGGTAACTGAGGTTTTTAATAGAATGAACTATGTAAAGGACATAACGAAGTATGCTCTGAGATATATGTGAAATAGAGTATCTCACCTATGTGAATTTTGACATAATCAATTAGAAAAAGCTCCTTAGTCCATAATATTAATTCCTAAAAATGTGAGACTAGCAACTGTTCCATGAATTGTAAAGATAAACATTACCATGCATAATTTTTATTCTATCAGGTCTAAAAGTATCAAATATTTATTGAAGATAGTAATACCTGAAACATGTCTTTGTGTTAACACAAATTTTCATAGATCCTTTGGAAAGTATTCTAATGTAAAGTTATAAAATGGCACAAGTTGTTTTTCGTACTGATAACATAATACTAAAGCATATTCAGATGCACAGATGATTCACTATGATTTCAATTACTTCAACAAAATACTATTATTTTAGCTTATTTTATAAAATGTATCATTCTTCCTATTGGTGATACTCAACAAAATTAACTCATGTATGAAATTAATTTTTAAGTATAAATACCCTGAGTCAAAAATGAACATGGAACACTTTAAGTGCTTCTGCCTGTAGATGCTCTGAGACCGTGGTCATTTTTTTCCTCATTTTAATCTAGATGTTTGGTGTCTCAGGGATAAAAAAAAAATTAGGTCTTATTTTATGAACATCTGAACAGACCTCAAATCTAGATGAATGACACTATTACCTGGATAGATAATCCATTTTTCTGTAGTGACAATCTGCCCTAATGTTTCAGTAGTGCTGCCATCAAGAAGTGATATAAGCTGCCCAAATCTATGCAATAGTCCCTGACTAGACAGTTAAAGAGAAGCACCATGTAAGAGTTTTTAATAAAGAACAAATATAAGACACAGAAGGCAGTTATCCCTTTTGTATAATTAAATAGCATGAATTAATATGAAGATAATATCCTTATTTTAATACATATATGATGTATAAGACAATGCAATTTTTCATTGCTTCCCCTATGTCTAGAGAGCTTTTAATAAAAACGTCTTTAATATAATAGATCTTTTCAAGAAAGGTAGGGGGCAGCAGTACTTAATTTTCATTTATCATGTCAAACAAATAATATACTTAGGACATCCCTAAGGCATTATATTACATATTGTTTCCTGGTAATCTGAGACTTCTTTCTGTATAAATGCTACTGTATAATAGAGAGAATGACAGTAGTAAATGAAATAGGATTTTAATGAAATGAATATAACTTATTAGAAAATTGATGGACAGATGAAAACTATATTATTTGGTACCACAAAGCCCATAACAAGATAGGCCCATGTTTTTTGAATTTTAGTGAGTTTCTTGAAGGTCAGAAAGAGACATCTTGTGAGGAGTTTCATTCAAAGACTTATACAATATTTACAATTTTATGTATTATATTCACTATAATAATTTATTTCCTCAGTTTTATAGAATTGTAAGAGACCCTCAAATATACACTTTTATTACATTTTCATCATGAGGGTTGCTAGTATTTCTTTTTAACCTCACAAGCCTCTTTTCACATTTCCTTTAGCCAAATTTTGCTGACAATTAGTTCCTTTAAGTTTGGCCAGTCAAAATTTTTTTATCTTATGAAATTAGTAAGTTAGTAATGGACTGTGGGACAACTTGCTAGGTTATAGTTGGTATGTTACTGAACTTTCCATCATTGTCACCTACTACCTGAGAAAAACAAAGAAAAAAAGATTTATATTGGATTCTGGTTTCAGAACGTTTCAGTATATGGTCTGCTAGTGATAGTGTATTTAGATCTGTTGCAAGTCAGGAACACTGTAGCAGATGAGCCTGTGGGAGGAAATCTGCTGCCTCATGAAAGCTGGAATATGGAATGAAAGAGCATGGGAAAAAATTCTAGTCATTGTTTTAAAAAGTGGGCAGTATGTGTTTGAGCTATGTCCAGTATTATGACTATGTTAACTTTTGTACTACACTTAGAATGTTAGTTTTGTATTTAAGTAACATGTCTCTACTTGTGTACTCCTTGTTGATGATATTAAATTGAAAATTCCTTGAAGATAGTAAATTCCAATGAGAAAAACACCCACTTTTTTGTATGTACCGTAAGATTTAAGTGTGAGTTAAGATTGATAAGAAAAGTGAAGGCAGATATGTTGGCAGACATGATTCAAAGTCATATACTGCCACTTCTACCCATGTAACAAGCAAGTTAATTTCATCTCTAAGTCTCTCTCTTTTTTACCTGTTAAATTAGAAATAAAAAATAGTATCTACCCCCAAAAGGGGGGCTGGGAAGTCAGAGATAGTTATCAAGGTGCACTCCATGATCTTCTTTCAACTAGACCCCAATTCCTACTTAGATCACCTCCCAATGAGGCCACTGAATTATAACCTCCCCAGTGGATCAATTCATTAAAGTTAGAGACCTCATGATACAATCAATTTTCAAAAGTCCAAGCTTTGAACATATGAATTTAGGGAAGGACATTTCAGATATAAACTATAACTGCAGAGGTCACACAAAACTCTCATCCCTGACTCCAGTTTACATGCGACAGGATTATTTAAAGACATTGACTATGCATCCTATCTTCACCTATACCTGATCTGCAATATCATCTGTAGAGTAGAGCAAAAATATACATCCCCAGAAAGAGTGTGGTTCATTTAGGATTTATAGTACTTGTAGCGATTTCTGAGCTTCCAACTATGTCTTTATAAATGCTATATTCTGCCTTTATCTCAGTTGTTCTCCTTATTAAATTGAGGACTGACAATTTATTCTGTTTTTCTCTAATTCTATCTTAAAGATGTCTAATGTGTATTCAAGTTAGTAACCTAAAACACAAATGTCCCTTTAATCTGTATATTTTATATACTGAATAACTATTTTAATAAAATGCTCAAATCAAGATATGGAATATAGGAAGTAAGAAACAATTATTCCCTCTATACAAAACTTTAAGTTGAGGGGCTGGGGATTTAGCTCAGTGGCAAAAGCGCCTGCCTGGCAAGTGCAAGGTCGTGAGTTCGGTTCCCGGTACTGGAGAAAAACCAAAAAAAAAAAAAAAAAAACCACAAAACTTTAAGTTAAAATAAATGAAGCAAATGAAGAATGACAGTACCACTGGAAAGTGACACATTGTATTGAATAGATAAAATCTCATGAGTATTAATATGTTTATTTAGACTTCATTACTTTTAAATCATCATGGATGAAAGATAATTGATGTTGAATCTTATATATCTTTGAGTAACAAAGGAGGATAGAGTAACATATAAAAACCTTCGTTTTCTTCTGGTATCAGTTCATGAATTTACATTTACATATACTTAACATATAGCAGGTCATAACGTCAATAAAATAAATTATATCTAACTATACACAATATTGTTAGTATTTGAACACAAGGCACAAAAGTTGTGAAACATTCAACTATTGAAGATAACGCAAATCAAGGATTGTCATAAAAAATAACAGGTCAGTAAACTAACAATACCTTTCTATACTAAAAGAAGCAAAATTTCAAGTAAATTGGTGGAATTAAACAATATAAAATGAAAATGAGGATGTTTATTTATCAAAATCCAGAGTAAAACTGAGTCCAAAAATCTAGGTTAGGTAAAGCTGTTATGTGAGCTTAATAGTAAAAAAAAATTATGCCAATGAGTTCATATTTATTTTCTACCCCTTTATAGATGTATTGAATTGTGGCTGCATTGAATTGTGAAAAGAGCATATCTATCTATCTATTTATCTATCTATCTATTGGTTTATCTATCTATCTGTTGATCATCTATCTAGATATGGGCTAAAATAACTATTACAATCTGAAGGATGTGAGGTTCATTTTAGCTCACAAATGCAGAAGGTATGGTAGATGTGTCTCGGTGGAGGAAATTTGCTCATACGGTGGCAGCCAAGAAGCAGAGAGAGAAGGAAGGATGCAAGAAGGATGAAATACCATTGCTAATAATGACCCCAGTGATCTAGCTCTTCTGAGCAGAGCCTGCCTCCTAGTAGCAAGTCAGATATACTGACCCCAGGATTCAATCACCTCTCAAAAGCTCCACCTCTGACAGCAAGAGGACTTTGCAGGGCTTTCTCTAACCAAAGCAAAAGACTTTTTAATATATATTTTTAAAGAATTACATGCATTTGATTTCCCAAATAATTGCTCAGTTGGAAATTCAACTATAAGTGCAGAGACGAGTATTGCAATTGTAATAAAGCCATTACTTACTTACCATTAATAAATATAATTATCATTGACTAAACGGTGAACCTTCTGCAACTGCATGTAAAGTGAGATGCAACAGTACAATAAACAACTATTCAAACATATGATAAAATATTTATTACAAAACTATGATATAAGCAATGAATTGGAAATAAAGTGACTAACTGCATTATTTCAAAATATTGTAAAATGAGATCAGTCTAATATATGTTTTAGCTAAAATGTAGAAATGAAGTATGAGTTCATTTTTTGCTATTTTTATTGGTAAGTAAAATAGGACATCTATTTTTAAATCATATTTACAGCCAAATATTAATATTTATTTCTGAAAGCAACATTGTTTTCTTAAATAATTTACAATTTAGTTTCTTAAAATTTAATTGATCCTAAATCAAATCTATTTTATACTTTCTGTTTTGTTTTTTTCACTAGAAATTTTGTAATAGATGTTAAAATATTATAATTTCACCAATTCTCTTTTTTGGTGTCCAATGATCTTATAATACATGTTTATATAACTTATGATGAATATGCATTACTAATACTAAGAATATATTTACATATTGATTGTCATACTTCTTATTGATTCTCTTAATAAATCATCAGAATTTGATATATTAATGTAATTCTACCTCAAATAAAGAGAAGGAAAAGTAGCTTTTCTTGATTTTTTCTTAATAAAGCAGGAAGAAATATAGTATTAGGTGACATTCATCATCATGTTAACCAGAATCTACAGTATGAAATTGAAGGTATTAATATCTTTTTTCACTGAAAACTTTTCTAGAATCAGTAGTAAAACCAGACTGATGACTGTTGATAATAGCAATAATCCCTACAAAATCAGTCATTAGCACAGTTAACAACTAATTTGCTCAAGTGTTAACTGCCCTTGGCTTTGCCTCAAGCTGTTAGAAAACTGGTCATTAACTGCTGGTTACAATGGATTTCTTAGGGCCTTATTTAACAGAAATTTGATTTCAATTCAACACCCACAGAGGGTAATTTTGCTTCAGTAAACAAGTAAGTCTCCCTTCTTAAGATTTGTCTTGATATAATATTGTTCTTTTAAGATATATCAAAAGACATTTCCCAAAAGTCCATGTGCATGTGAAAATCTGTGATTATCCTATAGATAAGTAGGTCAATGTTTGTGGTTTTCAACCTGTGTGGTAAAGCTGTTACAAAATTGTGTGAAAGCAACGAAGAATGAAATATCTTTAGTTAAATGTATTCACCTACTACATATTTCCAAGGGCATACTATTAAATAACACCATGGTCTGTATTGCAAGAGCTCCATTATTCAGCCATATATTGCAAACAAAAGCAATGGCTAACAACAGCTAAGCAGGGAAGATATCTAAGCAGCATCACCAAAATTCCCCAACAAATAGCCTGGCTTCATTTTCAAATAAAATCCAGTGTTCTTATACTTCCACTGAAAATGATTCTTTAATATAAGACTTGAGTAATCTATGCATTAATTCCACAAACAATTATTAACCATAGCCTATGTTCTAGCACTGTTGTATTTCCACAAAATAACCATTTGGGGAAATTTAGTTTGTAGGAGGGTTGACACAATATAAACACCAAATATAACAGCTATTTAAATAATATATATTAGAAAATAATAAAATATTAAAAAGAAAGAAATAGGAAAAGGAGTACCAGGAAGTAAAAGTAGTGGTTGTGCTGCAGTTTTTAATTATACTTAGGGTGGTCAGAGTAGGCTTCAGTGAGACATAAAGTTTCAAAAAACTTTAAAGAAGCCAGAGAGCTGGGCATGGGAGTGATTACTTATAATCCCAGCCTTTTTGGAGGCTGTAGTAGGAGGACTGAAACGTTCAGAACCAGCCTTGGTAACTTAATGGCATGGTTACTTAGTGGCTCGAAAAAAATAAAATAAAAAAAGATTGTAGCTCTGTGGGAAGGCCCCAGGCTCAGTGCCCTGTTTTGAAAAGAAAAATTAGTTTACAAGTATTTAACAAGTAGTTTTCAGGGAAATCACTTTCCAAGCAGAAAGGCTAGTCAGAGAAATTTTCCCTTTTTAAATGTGGAGACCTATATACAAAAGTATTATAAAATGAGGTTTTACCCCTTACACCACTTTCAAATGTGTAGCTCAGTAGCAGCTGCATAGGTTCAAATTTTGAGTAACCATCGTCTGCTTCCAATACATTTTCATAACTTGAAATAAAAATTCTGTAACTATTAATTAATAACTTTTAATTACCCCTACACAATGGCCCTGGTAACTTTGATTCTACTTTGTGTCTCTATGAATTTGCTTATTCTAGACGCAGTACTCAAGTAAAATTACAAAATATTATCGCTTTATGCCTGGCTTATTTCAGTTAGCATGATGCTTTCAAGGTTCATCTATGTTAAGACACACATTAAAATTTCATTTCTTTTAAGTCTGAATGTATCATAGGTGAGTACAAGTCTCTGTATCATTTCTATAAATTTTTTATCTAGGAGTGTAATTGCTGAATAATACAAACTTTTGAGACCTAATGATTTGCATCGTAGCTGTCCAACATGTGTTAATATCTGCTTTGGTTTGTTTTATAATAGCCATTTGAATAAAAACACAGTGCTGTTTGATTACATCTCCCTGATGACTGATGACATTTAGCATCATTTCATCAGGTTATTTGTCATTTATGTGTCTTACTTAGAGAAATTAAAATTCTCTATTAATAATTACTTCTCTATTAAAACTCTTCACTCATTTTTGTCTAATACTATTTATTTTCATAGTTCATTTTTATAATAATAGTATTTTAATTTTCTTCTTTCATTTTCTTTATTTATTATGGAAGTTGTTTTCTTAGAGATTACTAGGAAATTATTTGAACTTATAGCCAAATTGTTTGAATAATATTACCATAGTTTCAACAGTATGCAATCACACTGATTCTGAATATCTATATTTATTTATCTTTGCACTGTTATTGTTACTTGTAATATTATATATAACTCATATAGCTGTACATTATATAATATAAATTTATAATTACTTTTTGTACATTTGTCTGCAGTAATATAAAAAGATCTACAAACCTAAACCATATTAGCATTGATGTTTCTACTTACCTCTGCAGTTACCGTTACTAGTACTATTATTTTGTATAACTTTAAATTGCTTTGCAGTATCTTATCATCAATCTGAGTGATGCCCTTTAGCATTCCATAAAGCAGGTCTGCCGGCAATCATTTTCTTCAGCTTTATTTTACCTTAAAATTCATCATTTCTCCTTTCTGTTTACAGAATAGCTTTATCAGATACTGAATACTTGGTTGAGAAGTTTAGTGTGTCTTGTTTGTTTTTGCATGGAAATGTAAAGATATTGTCTTAGTTACTTTTCATGTAGCTGAGATAAAATAACTGACACTGAAATTAAAGAAGCAAAGTTTTATTCAGCTCACAGTTTATAGAGGTATCAGTCCATAATTGGCTGGCTTTGGTGCAGGGTGACATGGTAGACAGGCATTGCAGAGGAGAAACACTTCACGTCAGGCAAAAGATAGCAAAAGCAAGAAGATGACCAGGGCTCTTTCCATCAGTTATATTTACCCTGGCTACACAGAGCAGGTAACACTCACATTCTTAATCCTCAAGGTTCACCCTTGATTCTATCATTGCATCATGAATCAATCCCAGCATCACACTGTAGATCCAGCCACCTCTGAAAGAGCCCCACCTGTGACTTAATGAGGCTTTGAGGGGCATCTAGGCACAAGCTTTAACCTATATCATCCCACTGCCTGTTGTCTCTGTGGTTTCTTATGAGAACTCAACCTCTAATCTCATTGAACATCCCTCATTCATGCAAAGAATTGACCAGTAACTTATTTTACTGTCTTTTCATGTTTGGATTTTTGATAATCAGACTGTTTTTAAGTGGGTTTATCTTTAATAATTTTACTTGAATTTGCTTGATTTATCTGAAGGGGATTCATACTCATGTCATTCATAATATTTAGGTAGTTTGCTGCTACCTTTTTAAAATGTATTTTTATAGCATTTTCTGTTTTCTTTTTCTCGAACTGTTATTTAGTATTTGTTTTTCTAAGCTTCTTTGTATCCCACAGTACTATTGATTTTTCTTCATTCCTTTTCTTCTTTTAGATCCTCAAATTTGATCATTTCAATTGTCACCCATTTTGCTGCTGTTTTCTTTGACCTGCCATATCACCTTTACAGGGAATTTTTTATATAAATTATTGAAGTTGCAAGATTTTCAGTTGTAATATTTGTTAGGTTTCCTTGTAATTTCCATCTCTGTTGCTATTTTCCAGGAATTTTTATATTCTTTTTCTGAATTGCTTTGGTCCTTTGCTATCATGTCCTTCCACCCATAAGGCATATCTGAGGCAACTGACTTAATGATATGTTTAGGCTTCCTCAAGGCTGGTTTCTGTAATCTTTTAATTTCCTGTGAATATTTAATTTATTTTATGTTTCTTTGTATATTTGCACTTTTTGAGAGGTGGGTAATGTAAACATCATAATTTGGTAACTCTGGAAATCTTATTCTCATCAGGAATTGTGAATTTGTATTTGGTGAAATTTGCTACTGTTTTTTACTCTCCCAAATTATTTTTCTAAGATATGCCTTCTCTGTTTTATATCGTTAATGAGTTTCTATGCTGCTATCACTGAAGTTTCGTAATTTGACTAAGGTATTCTTAAATATGTACTTCCAAGAAGAAAAATTGCATTTCTTTTAAAATATTTTTATTATTGTATCCTGGAAAGCCACTTTGATCCACAAGGCTTAAAACCAAGGCAAAAATCTATGCCTCCCCCCCAGAACACCACCATATATACCAACATGCACAACCTTGAAATTTTACAGAGCAAAGCCCTCAATCACTTTGCCAGCATCAGCCTCCTCCTCTTGAAGTGCAGGATATTGCTACTTTCTAACCTTCCCAAGGAAGTGTCTTGTTAGCACACACCACTTTCTTGCCTATGAGAAGATTTCATATCGGCTTATATAGTCCTGAGTTATTTTATCTAAACCTGTCTTTTTAACTCCATTGATGCTTTGGTGGAAAGTATGAGTCCAAAGGAGTTCTTTCTTTTCTATTTTGTAGGGCATTATTGTAAAGCAAAGTTCTTTTTAAAAAACGGTAGGCTCATTTTAGGAACCATTTCTCCATAGTTCAATTATGTTCCTGTATATCTTGTAAGGAAAAGGACTTTTATTTTGCATCATCCCTTCCTTGTGCATATGCCAAAATTCTTGGAAGATAGAAATAATGTCTAGATTTGTTTCTTGCCTTGTATAATACTAATTTTTATCTCTTAAAAAATTGTCAGTTTGTTTACACCCCATGCTTAAAAAATGAGACTTCTCTAAGGTTTGTTGGTTTGGTTTTGTTCTAGGATGGTAAAGGCCAAATTCAGGCCTTACAGGTATTAACCAAGAGCTCTATCAATGAGCTAAACTCTGGCTCCTTAAAGTTCAGAGTTGTTCCAATGTACAAACATTGCATGAATGAATGAGAACACCTAGGAATTGGTGTGTTGCCCTGTAGTCATAGGTTTGGAGAAATAATTAAGAAAATGTATTTGGAATATAATTATCTAATAACTTGATCTTTTTTACTAACATAATGGTTTTATATCTTTAATCAGCTCCTCTTGGACCATCGTAGGCTATCTAGTTAACTTGGAAGTAAAATAAAATCCTATTTCTTTAACAATTCTGAAATGCTTGTGTATTTAAAAAATAGTTGAAAGTCAAAATATGAATTACACAGAATGGTGGAAGTAGTTTTAGAAGCCAATGACAAAATGGAACAAAATAGATGGAAGACACAACCCATAAGGTTGCAGAAGTGTTGCAGTGTTTGAAATGGGAAACCACTAAAGGACTGTAGGAAACGAGTGACATGATGTCACTAACGTTGCAAGGAATGAATTTAGCTTTTATTTTTCTCAATTTACAGGATTTAGCTGGTAAATTGCATAATGAATGATGGTTGTTTTGTGGATATATACACATATATTTACATATATATCCGATACGTGTATGCAGATATATGTATATACATAGAAATATCTCAATCACCATATGTAGATAGATAGATAGTTATAGATAGATATAGATATGGACGTGAATGAATGGAATACATGTAAATCATAGGTGCAGTCTGGAACATACAAATGCCATCCCTGAGAAAGCTGTGGATGGGCCAGCCTTTGAAAAAGATAAAAAATTCAGTTCGATAGTATATATAGTGCGTGAAGTGTTATGAAACAGCTAAATAGAGATGTCAAACAGCTGAATATAGTAATGATATCAAGACAGGTGGTTTTGGCATTTAAAACATAAGAATATTATAATCATTGTATAATTCACACAACTAGGTGGCATATCAGCTTCAGTTTTGAAGACAAAGGTACAGATTTCTAGTATGAAAGCACTGTATTCTGGTTTCCACTTCTGTGTTTATGTGTATGCGTATATATGTGTGTGTATGTGTGTGCATGTGTGCACGCATGTGTGTGTGTTTATGTATTTCATTCAGGGATCAAGTTTCAAGCTCATCTTTGTTCTTTGAAAGGTGATATTGATTTTTTTCTAAATTTTCTTTTCATTTTAATTTGTCAAAAGATGTACTATGATAAGTATTAAAATCAGAGTAGTGTTTTTATTTTTTTTCTTTTTCTGGTATATAAATCTAGAATTTGTGGTTTTTCTTGAGTTGATGTCTTATATTTTCAGTTGCAAAGTTTTCAAATTTGTTTCCAGTAAATTAACGTCTTTTGGATTTATATATATATATATAATATGGCTGTATCATTATGTCTGTATCCCATATCTTTTATAAGCTTTGTTTCCTACCGTAAATGTTGTCTTATGACTTTTATTCTATTTAGATAAAATTTTCTTTAGCTTTTTAAAGCAATATTAAATACATATAACATGTCAGTCATTTTATTTTTTTATAATTTTTGGTTACCAACCAAGATTTTCCATGATTGTACTGCCTTCATTATAGAAATTACATGTATTTCTATACATGCCACTTTGTTGTTTTTGTTTGTGTTTTTTTGGTATTGACTTTTTTTTTTCCAGTACCAGGAATTGAACTCATGACCTTGCACTTGCCAGGCAGACGCTGTGCCACTGAGCTAAATCCCTAGGCCCTGTTGATTATTTTTGTTCTACTTATTTTATACCGACCATCTTATTTCCTCTACTTACATTTGTGCCTACTTACATTTGTTTGTCTCTAAATATAGTTGGAAAAGTAATTTGAAAATATTTTAAGAATTATAATGATATATTTCCTCTAGGTAATTTTTTGTTTTCTTACTTCTAAAAATATAAAGAGCACAATTACTTGGGAATCATCCTAAAGCAATATCAGTAATTAATATGATTTTCAGATACACCATTGACTGTATCATTCTGAGTAATTTGATAATTTTTAGACATTTACAGTCTCAATCAATTGGGAAGTTGTGCCCTAGGCCATCCCCTTTTTACAAGACATGGAGTCCAATACTTCTTTCCTTCTTTTCAAGGAATACTGTCAAACCACCTGGCTGTCAGCAACCAACTCTGGAATTGTGGCTTTGCTTCTTTCTAAGATCTCTGCCTAGTACTTATTTGTTACCTTCTTAACTTTCCAATGCCTTCACATATGTAAAATTATAAAATATCTTGTTGTCCACCAATGTCACTCTGAGCGGGACTTTTTCCAAGTCACTAACGATTATTGAGGAGAGAGCCAGCTGTATGGGTCTTCAAGCAAATCTGTGGCTCTATAAATATTTATTTAGAAAATAAATGTAAGCAATTTGAAATAGCAGTCTGAGATAGTGAGTAATGTGGTTTGTGTCTAGATGCCCTCCCAAAGCCTCACGTAGTCATCAGGATCAGGCTTCCCAGAGGTTTGTGACTGATTCATGGTCCAGTGCTGAGATCAAGGGTGTGAGCGGTGTACTGTTACACCTGCCCTAAGATGGATAAATTGCAAACAGTATAAGGGACAGAAAGAGATGTGCTCACTCTCTCTCTCTCTCTCTCTCTCTCTCCTCTCTCTCTTCCTGTCTCTCTTGTTGTTTTTGCTGTCTTGTTCTGCCATAAACTTTTACCCATCCGTCATGTGCCTCCCTGCCTCATAATCATCCAATTATGGGCTGAAATCTCTACAAAGTGTGAGATAAACTTCTTCTCCTTTAACTTTGCATATTGGGTATTTTGTCTCAAAAGAAAATATTGACTACAGTGAAATTTGACATTAGGGAAGTGGGGTCATTGCTATGACTGTACTAGACTATGTGGTTCAGCAGCCTTTGAGAATGGCTTATTTGAAGAGTTTGGGGATGTTTGGATATGCTGCATAAAAAAATAAAGCTGGAACACCTTAGGCTGTTCTGTATGGGAGATTCTGATCGGAGTTCAGAAGACCAGAAAGTTGATAGAAACCCTGCAGGTAAAGAGCAGGCTTAGGGGGTTTCTGCTAGCAAGAAGGATTGCATTGGCTGTTAGACTCAAGATGGCATGTATTATGGCATTTCATAAAGTCTGTCTACATTTTAGTCATGTCCAGAGACTTTTCCTGAAGATAAGATTAAGGGTAGCAGACTAATTAATCTAGCAGATGAAAATATCAGGGAAGTCAAATTTTGAGCTGTTGGCATGGCTACAGTCTGGGACTCTTAGCAAGGTTTATGTTGAGAATCAAGAGCAAAGGGTCCAACAAAATGATTTAAAACAGTGTGTATTTTGTCAGAAAGGAAACTCAAGTAAAGCTGTAGACTGCAAAGATAGAGCAGAGGAGAGCTTGATTGCTGAGAAGGAACAGGAGAATGGAAGAGATGGCCTGAGGGAATCACAAGAAGCAGCAGGACTCCACTGTTTGCAGCATAAAAATTGCAAAAGTGAAAGTCTTTGCTTTGAAAAGGAAGTCCCAGTTCATTACCTTCCAGAATAGCAGCAGCATACAAAACTTGTTTCTCAGAATTGGATTCAGAATGCTCAGTGATCTAGGCACTTGATGCTGATAGCTGAGGGAGAAGAAAGCCTGGCTACTCCAGCATCTGGCAGGAGATCTTGGCATCACCCACGTGGTACTGGCTTTAGATTCGTGTAGAATGCAAGTGTTGCAAGTTCAGGAAGGTTTCCACCCAGATTTCAGAAGGGATGCCAGGGTGGAATATTATAATTTATGCTTAGATTTCTCCCCAAAACCTAGAGGCAGCTAAATCTAGTTTGTGACTGATTTATGGTTCAATGCTGGGATTAATGGTGCGAGTGCTACACCTGGCCTAGGGTGGGTAGCCTGCATACAA
>NW_004955404.1:38132868-38137893 GCF_000276665.1 Chinchilla lanigera
GTTTGGTTCCCGGTACCGGAGAAAAACCAAAAAAAAAAAAATAAAAATAAAAATAAAAAAGAGAAAGTCTTTGCTTTGAGAAGGAAGCCCCAGTTCATTACCTTCCAGAATGACAGCAATATACAAAACTTGTTTCTCAGAATTGGATTCAAAATGTTCAGTGATCTAGGCACTTGATCCTGATAGCTGAGGCAGAAGAAAGCCTGGCTACTCCAACATCTGGCGGGAGATCTTGGCATCACCCATGTGGCACTGGCTTTAGGTTCGTGTAGAATGCAGGTGTTGCAAGTTCAGGAAGGTTTCCATCCAGATTTCAGAAGGCCTAGGAAGCCACTGTGCCCCTGAGAGGGCAGTGTGTGAAGCCGTGAGCGTAAAGCCAAAGGTACAGTGGAGACTCCAGAAGTTTGGAGAAGCCAAGAACACGGATGCTCTGAGGAAAACTGCAAAGAGGGTGGAGAGCAGGCCCAAGAGAGAAGCCATGAGAGCTACAAACATCAGAAGTACCATAGAGGCAGAGCCACTAAAGCCCTGGGAAGTACATATCTTGCCACAGATTGTTATGGATTTGCACATGTACATATGGGACTTAATGTTTACCCTGCTGAGTTTTGGACTTTCTTTGGTTCCATTCCTTTATATCCCCCATCTGTAACTTCTGGAATGGAAATGTCTATATTGTGCCACTGAATGTTGGAAGCATTTAACTTTATTTTCACTTGTACTGGGACTCAGAGCTAAGAGTTTGCCTTAAATCCAAGAGGGGCCTTGGGACTTTTCAGCAATGCTGAAACTGTTGTGACTTTGGAAAATTTTAGAGATAGACTAAATGACTTTTTCAAGAAGAAATGTACATTAATCTTTGGGATGCCAGGGGTGGAATATTATAATTTATGCTTAAATTTCTCCCCCAAACCTAGAAGCAGCTAAATCTAGTTTGTGACTGATTTATGGTTCAATGCTGGGATTAATGGTGCGACTGCTACACCTGGCCTAGGGTGGGTAGCCTGCATACAAAATAAGGGACAGAATGAGGCTTGTCCCCTCTGTCTCTCTTGTTGATTTTACAGTCTTGCACCTCCATGAACTGTTGTCCATCTGCCATATGCCACCCTGCCAATTATAGACTGGAACCTCTACAAACTGTGAGATAAATAAACTTTTCCTCCTTAAACTTTTTTTTTTTTTTTTTTTTTTTAGTACCAGGGATTGAACTCATGACCTTGCGCTTGCCAGGCAGGCAGGCGTTGTGCCACTGAGCTAAATCCCCAGCCCCAACTTTATTTTTTTTTTTGATAACAGGAATTGAACTCATGACCTTGCACTTCCCAGGCAGGTGCTTATGACACTGAGCTATATCCCTAGCCCCTCCTTTAATTTTATGTGCCTTGCATTTTGTCTCAGCAATAATAAAAGTGACGATAGCAGTAACTCATGTCATTATATTGGCTCATGTCCATAACATGCAAGTTTAGTGTTTACTAGTACTTGTCTAATTCTTTAAGTGTGAAGCTGTATGAATATATTATGTGTCTGTATTGTATGTGTGCATGTGTATGTGTATGTGCCTCTGTGTGTGTGTGTGTATGTGCCTCTGTGTGTGTGTGTGTGTGTGTGTCTGTGTGTGTGTGTGTGTGTGTGTATGTGCCTCTGTGTGTATGTGTGTGTGTGTGTGTGTGTGTTTGTAAGTGTTTTCATCTAACCCTTGGTACTGTTAAGCAGTTTAATTTGTAGTTTAATTTTTATTGACTTTCCTTAGATTTTCAGAGCTGTCATTTTACTTCACACTCACTAGTATTACAGAAAACACGAAAACTATGAAAATTTCAAAAATTCCTACTTTGGCTTAAAGGAATATCATTAGGTAGTTAGTTAATTGTTCGAGTCAGCATTTGCAAGGAAATAGACATTAATACTGGACACAGAATTTATAGAATTATATCATAATATTTACCCAAAGAGTCAAATGCTGAAGACTGTAAAAGATCTGTCCATGCCCTAGAGGCCCAAAGAATCCAGTTGAGTACCTGGACCTCAAGGAAATATCCTGCACAAATCCAGCTGAAGACTGAGAGCCCATGAAGATATCCTCCATAAGTCCAGCTGGACGCCTAAAGCCCACAACAATATCTCATGCAAGTCTATATCAAGGATCTGTACGGGAGAGGTCTGAAGTTCAGTGGTGGAAATTAGAAAGTCTGCCAGTGTGATGAAAGATCTCTCCCACCAGGCTGAGAGATTTGCAGTGGAATCAGGAAGTAACACTAAAGTTAGGGACCAAAACTCTCCTGAAGAGAATCACAGCCATCCTCAGTGACAGGAAACATCTGAGCTCCTCTGATGACAACAGCTGAGTTCATATCAGAAAAATCAGCACAAGTTTCTCCAGTACAATCAGCAGCATGCCATGTTCCCCTCTAGTTCTGCTTTTATGCTGTTGGCAACAGTCTTCAGCTGGGCCTTTCACACCCAGCACCAAGCTGACTCAGGTCAGCTGGGTGTTACAAGTATACAATTACTTAATCCACCACATTGATAAAATAAAAAAGTCTACAAAAGTTGCTGATAATTATAACTATTGATGTTTAAACAAATGCTAGATGAGATGTGTAACTTGAATAAGGCAGAACACAGTAAACTACTTCTTCTTAATGTTAGTATTAATTTTTGCTGCTAATGGCAGCATAGAATGTGAAGCTATGCTTTTCACACATACCTAAATGTAAAATTAAATTGTGCTTTCCAGTTCTTACTAGTATATATCTCCATTTATTTTTTTTTTCTGGTACCAGGAATGGAACTCACAACCTTGCACTTGCCAGGCAGGTGCTGTGCCACTGAGCTGAATCCCCAGCCCCTATATCTCCATTTTTGAGTAAATTTCAAGTCACTATTTTTGGCTTACACTAATACCCAACTTTTCAGAAAAACTGAGCCATAAATTGTAGAACCCACTTATTCAAACTTGTGACATTTGAGATCAGGAGGTTCTCCACCAATAAGTGTTGCAGTGTTCTTTTGCATGTAAAATGGAAAAAGGTCAAAATCCCTATCTTCTCTATCCTTCTATTTAAAGACACATTCTAAGATCATAATTTAAAAGCAGCATACAATGTATGGTTCTCAATTGAGCATTTGAATTTATAATTTAAAATTTTGATAGAAACCTTAGTCTTTGGGATTCAAACTGTAGAACTTCTTTTCCTTTTGCCTTAGGCAAAGTGCTACTATTTGATTTATCTTCTGTACTTGCCTTTCTCTTAACAATATGAACTTTTTCTCAGACAAGTGCAACGCTGTGTGTGACCCCACAGGGAAAGAGATTTCTTTTTAAGGAATGTGTACAAAGTACTTAATAAGTCATGTCATTCCATGATTTACTGTATATTATATTTTCAGTGACTACAGTTAACTTTCTTGGTCTCTAGATGCCAACATTTTAATAAAAACAAGACATTTTCAACAAAATGTCAGAAACAAAGTGATCAAAGTGCTGTGGGAGCAGTTTGCCAACAGTTTGTGCTTTGAATTTCCTATTCAGTTTCCAAAACATTCACTTAAAAAGCATTTATTGAAGCTGAACTGCCTTTATCAGGCTGATCAGAGCTCCATAAAGAGCATGCATGATTCAACTGCCTTCCCAAGCTTTAAAAAATATAACTTTGATATATGCCTCACAAGTGCAGCACAATAGTTTTCATGCTCACGTTTGTTAAGATTTAGTGCAGCCATTAAAGAACAGAAGGGCTCTTTGGTGGCAATCCTCAGACATACCAAATATCCCAAAGCAAAACCTTCTACAAATCAGAGATTTAAGGTACTGACAAAAATTTCCACTTGATTGCAGTTTTCCCCTTTAAACCTTATATCAGGAGTGACTATCTTTTCGATCAAATCTCTCAGAGAGGTGAATAGATAGGTTTTTCTTCCCGTCTTGGAGAAAAATATCAACTGAGAGATAAAAAGTGACATTTTATGTGCCTTGTCCTAGAGTCAGTCAATTTATTTAAAAAATGGTGTGTAAGCCTGACCTATACATGATGTTTGTGGCATGTCTCTTGTCAAGTATTGATCACTTAAGTCTTTACTGTTTGCCTACTGCATTGTAGCTAATAATCTCTTTTTATTTAGTTTGTGGGTTTGAATTCTTATCATGGCTTTGCTGATTTCTCTGGGACCTATTAGATCTTGCTTTTGCTGTGCAAATGGCTATGGAAATTAAGCTTGCTGAAGCACTTTTCCTGGGCAAACACTCTTTGTTTTCCATCAGTTCACGTACCAAGTGGTTTGCATGCAGATAGGGCACATTTAGAAGCAGTGGGTGACATCAATCTTCATGACTTTGCTATCTACCCCTTTTCACCTCAACCTGGTTCAGTGGGAGATTGGGAAGGATGGCTGAGCAATCAGGCTATTGCCTGTGACTGGCATCAGGTATTTCTGTCTAATGCACCTCAGCACTTTGGGTGTCAATGCTGGATGCTTTTAAAATTGGGCAGAAGGTGATGTGGTGAAATGTCCTCCATGTTTTGACACATGGACCATTTCTATTAGCTTTCAAAATTATATTTTTGAATGTTATTCACAACTCAGAAGCAAAACTAAATTTGATTTGCTTATAAGTACTATCTACTCATATTATTGTCTCAATATCTTAGGGTTATGGTAGGGTTAGAATAATGACTTTACTTCCTGACCATCTTTATGAAGTTACTGTATTTAACACTGAACTGAAAAAGACAAGTAAAAAGTATAAATGATATTCACAGAGGCTTCCTTTATTCCACTTGTTAACATTCTAAGATGATCTACAATAAATGAGTTGACTGTCAATCATATGCAACTATTTTAAGGTAATACTTGATATAATTTAGGAAATTCTAACAAGCATAGCACAGTAAAATCATTACTGTATAAAACACTCTTCATAAGAGTATATGTTTCTGTGAGATTTTACTATATTTAAATATATACACAGATAATTATAGCTAAATAGCTATTTAATATATAGATAATATAATATATAAT
>NW_004955404.1:38137993-38151602 GCF_000276665.1 Chinchilla lanigera
AAATATATCAGAAGAGATGTACTATTATAGCATAAGTCAAGATCAGTTAATTTATCGATTATTTTCAGAGGTACAATTATACTAAGGCATATCTATTGTTTCTAATTCACAACTCAAAAAATTACTCAACACTAAATTTAAATATTATTATCAATAACAACCAAAATTTTTCATTTTAGTTTTATTCAAATGATGTCAGTATTAAAATATCTTAAAGGACCTCTACTGCCTAAGAGAATAAGAAAATAGTATATTTACATTTTCACTTTAAATTATACAGAATGGACATTTGTATATGTAAGCCATGTTTTAGTAAAAAATTTCAGAACCATATTATGTTCATGTACAAATGAAGATATGATAAAAGTTAAAATATACAGTTAACCATTAAATGTTCTAAACAATAGCTACATACAGAAATTCAAATTCTTTCAAAATAATATAAAACCCTTTTTTTATTTGTCTTAATGCTTTGTTTTATAAATATTTATTAAAGATTACATGAAAATTTCACAAATAAGTTCTGTATTCCAAATAGTTGAACAAAATTAGAGCCATGAAAAAGACTGTACTTTTTGCCCATGTATATGTGTTTGTAGAATTCCTACCAAAATATGTAATTCTAGATGCTTCCTTATTAAAAACAGAAGCTGCCAACCGTAATATGTTAGAATATACTATAAAGAACATAAATCATGTATATATTACAGATAAGTGCAATATAACAGTAGTTCTTTTGTATTAAAAATGTAAACATTCTCAGAATTTAAATGTTTTTTAAAACATGTAATATCATAGTATAATCCTATTGTTTCTAAATAGTTAGGCTTTTTATAAGTGAATTTAAATTAATAAATATTCACTGTGAGTAGCTAAATGTGCATGCATAATCTGCCTGAAATTCCATTTATCTTCATATCTTCCTTTATGAATAAATATTTGGACATCTAAAATTACATCTATCTATTATGAATTCTTCCCTCTCAGGACTCTTTCTTTCCTTTTCCATTCAGTTATGTGGAAGCAGCAGGGAGAAGTTATGTCAGATGTAAACTACAGACTAAGATGATTAGTACAAGAATAGATACTGAATACAGAGCAAATGATCAGAATTACATTTTGGAACTTTTCAGGAGGAAAACAACAGAATAAACTAGTTTCCATGTGAACTAATATGTCTGTGTTCAGGGTTTTCAGCCTATCATGTGGCAGTTGCTCAGTGTCACTTAGTATTAAATTTGATTATCATTAGTGGTAGGTGCAGAGCACAAGACAGGCAAAATACTCGCTTTGGTGTTCAAAATCCATCCATGTAATTAGTGCACAAATAGGCTCCCACATGTAGCAGTGAACATGCAGAAAAAACTGAGGATCGGGGAGAGGATGGAACTGTCATGAAAGTTAAACCAAAAGAATGTTGCACCCAGGCAGGTTTGGTGTATTTAAAGGTCAGGACGTTGGTTGGGAAATATTGGAACCCTGAGAAATGGGATAGTAATCTATGGCTTGTTTAATGAGAAAGTTTTGTCCATTCAGATTCTTCTTTTTTTTTTTTTTTTTTTCTCTGGTACCGGGAACCGAACTCACGACCTTGCGCTTGCCAGGCAGGCACTTTTGCCGCTGAGCTAAATCCCCAGCCCCCAGATTCTTCTTAATGTACTGAAGCTGCAGGGTGGACCACTTCTCCACATTATGTGTTAATGCTTCTTGCTTGAGATGTTGCAGAGCTCTCTGCTGTGAGATAACAAAACTCCTTGCCCAGTCAAGGTGCTCCCACTTCTCGCTCAGGTTCTAGGTGGAGATAAGTTACACCAACTACTGAGCACATGGTGAGCCAAGTCAGAGAAGAAAAATGACTAAAAACTAAGGCTATGAAAGATGTAGCTGTCATGTACCACAAGAAAAGTGTGTGAGGGATTAAATTTTGACCTTCCTCACTGATGAATGAGCATGCTCATTTGAGGCACTGACCTGGAATACAATATTTAAACATTTGGAAATGAACCTTTTATGTAGGGAAGATTTGCTACTAGGATGACTTGTAGAAATTTAACAAAACTATGGCCCACTCAAGTAATATTAAAATGTTTTAATTTCCATTGTACACAGCAAAGGAATTGCAGTTCTAAGAAACTGGGCTTGTTGGAGAATTTTACAGGAACTATTAATACTTTTTGGATGATTCTACCTTTAGGGTAAAGTCCTGATAGTATAAAGTGCAAGTATGCTAGTAATATGCTAGCAAGTGTGTAAAGAGTTTCACCGAAAGTGTGATGTGGGCTCCCTTTCCAAGTCTCTTCTGACCATCTAGAAGCCCTATGAGAATTAAGCTTTATTAATGTCATTTGGCTAGCAGGACTCTGAAGAACTAGAGTGTAAGTATTAACTAGACAGGTGTATGCACTTATTGTTATAGAAGGTTAGGTCATAAAGGAAATAGAGGAGCTTATTTTATAGGTAGTTATAGAAATCTATTCTCTCCTTTTAAAATATGTCATGTCAAAGAAAAATAATCCAGAAAATATTATGAGTCAGACAAAGATTCTACTAACTTTCTAACATTGAATAAATGTAAAACTTAATGTCTAGGGGTTGGAGGGATGTTACTATGTCTTCTTCAGTTCTTAGGACTGTTTTTATACTCCAAATTTTTAAGAGTTAAAATCTCCAGAGTAGTAATATGGCAGTAGCCATACAAGAGTGTAAGATATATTTGTACTGGAGGCAAACCAGTGCTCTAATATTTGAGGACTATTGACAAGGCTGTGAGTAACTGAGGACATGGAGAATATTAATGACCTTCTTATTAGATTGATATGCAATACATATAATAAAGAGAATCCTTTCCAAAGTTTTATTCCCACTGTGTCTACTAGTTCTTCAATCTAACCAGTGGTCAATTTCTAGTCCCATGAACACAATCCAAATACATATAATTGTTAGTTGGCACAGGGTCTCTGGCAGCGAGCCAAAGCCTCAGAGGTTGGGTAATGAAACCAGTGTAGATGTATTTCTAAAAGCAGTACAGATTTTAAGAAACTGCTGTGGAGCTGGTCATGGTGGTGCACACCGGTAATGCCAATCTGAGGCCTGCCTGTGTCACATAATGAGTTCAAGGCCAGCCTACAATACACAGTGAGACTCTGTCTCAAAAAGACAAAGCAAAACAAAGAGTGTTTTAAGAAACTAGTACTCATAAAATAACTCACCAGGGACCAGTGTTCAGAGAAAAGTTGTGAAAACTCAAATATCGTACATGTTTCATCATGATTAAGAAGCAATGCCTGCAACGCCTCATCAGGTCTTCAAGGTAGCATTTTCTCCACTTGAGGAT
This sequence comes from Chinchilla lanigera, assembly GCF_000276665.1. NCBI lineage: Eukaryota > Metazoa > Chordata > Mammalia > Rodentia > Chinchillidae > Chinchilla > Chinchilla lanigera. The sequence continues at coordinate 38,141,328 of NW_004955404.1, forward strand.
GCTCCACACCACGTATCATATGGTCTAAACAACTTCCACCTTTGTGTGGTGACCAAAACACAAAGGCACTCTGACTTTATTTTTCAGTAGATTTGATGTAAGACTATGAACATTATAATGTTTACTTTTAATTCAAATATGTTTATGTATTAAAATGTGAGTTATATGAATAACAATAAGACCCTTGTTAAAACAAGCATGTGATTTTGCTTGTTATACGGACAAACATGCATGCATGAATTATGGCATTTCATAAATTTTAAAAGCAATATTTAAAGACTACTGTGGACATATGTGATTAAAAGGGAAAAAACACAAAAGCAAAGAAGTAAATGTGGTTATTTTGTTCAGATAATAGCAACATAAAATAACTAAACTCTTGAAGGTACAGTATGAGAAATATTTATTCTGTTCCAAGTTAATGAAGAAATTATAGGATTTTAGCATCTTTAAATTTGAAATTTATAATGTAAATGTCTAAATAACAAATAATTTTTATTTTCATATTTTAAGGAACATGCACACAATTTTTTCCTGCCTTATGTAAAACAAAGACTCAAATTCTAGACTTTACATCCTGAATATCTTTATCAAGTTTTGTAAAACGCTTTATTTTATATTTTGTAAGCCCTTTATTTATTTTATTTATTGTAAAATTTACAAAAGTTTATTTATTGTAAAGTTTATTGTACAGTTTTTACAAAACATTAACAAGTTATGTAAAAAATTCTAGCTTTAGTAATGCACTTACAGAAAGCCCTACTATAAACATATCTGTTTATAAGACAGGTGGTGCTGTCTGCTTAAATATGAGGTATAAGATTAAGAACAAAAATCCAAATTTATTAAAGGACAGCTATGCAAAATGTGTTGTGAAAAGTAACTCATCCAGTTAAAAATTTTTTCTCTGAGGAAGATTAAGGAATATTAGGTGAAATATGTGCCATGTCAAGAATATTTTTTAAAAATCATAGTGTTGAATATCAGCAAAAGAAATACATCTTTCCTCCTACAATATTCTTTTCCCATTTTGTTAGTGTTAAATGTCATCTCCATTCTTAAATTATTTAGAATTATGCTTATAAAAGAGTTGTGTAATTTGTAGATAATTTTATCTCTTTGATAAAATTTTGTTTAGACATTTCCTATTCATAAATTCATTTTAGAGTCCAGTTCTTACTGTGACTTAAATGGGCCAAATTTGTAACATAACATAAAGAATTTAAGTTTTCCAAGTGGAATAGCTTTATTTATGTTGAAGCTTTAAAACTCTCACCTATGAAGTCTTCTTCCATTCATTGGAATGATTTAAATACATGTATGTGTGTGTGTGTGTGCGCACGTAAGTGTGTGTGTGTGCACATGTGTGGTATTAAACAGTCTTCTGGTTGTTCAGATACAATATCTGACAACTAGAATTTCAAGGAATGAAAGTTAAAGTTGGTCATTGTTTCAGGGCTCCATGGTTTGCTCGGTCTAAGGTAGAAACATCCTAGTCGAGGGCCACAGTGGAACAACATGCTGATTTGTGGCTAGAAATCAGAATAGTACAATAGTGGCACAGAAGAGAGTGTTAGTGATTATACAAAATACCCACAGTCATGCCTTCACGGCTTTCCCACGGACACACAGATGTGTACTCACTGTTTTCAAAGTAAATCAATTTGACAGTCTGACTTCACTGTCGCATCCCACTCCATGTCAGTTTGACACCCAAACATATCTCCTTAAATTGTGCTTAATATCCAACAAAACACAACATATACAGAAGATCATAATTCTTCCTGGCTTGATAAACTCCTACCTACAAGAGAAAAAGAATAGTCCTTGGCCGATGTTTAAACATTCTCAATATTTCTAAAATGTCTAAGTCAAATTCTCTTCTGAGATGTGAAGCAAAGTCTGAGCTAGAAACCCCTGTTAAAAAAATAAGTTACAATGGAACAAGGTAAATATTTCCATTAAAAAAAAGAAAAAAGGAATAAATGTTTAGAAAATGAGCAAAAGAAAACTGAAACTCAACTTGACAAATATTCAGCACTAGCTCCAATTTCAGAGTCTGAAGTCCATAAAAAGCCTCATCCCTATGGCCTTGTCAAATGCAATCTGTGGGGCTTCTCTCTTAGGTTGTCATCACTTGTGTCCTGCACTTTCTTTTGGCTGACATTCCACATACCTGTCACATCTGACTCTACCATACCTTCAGCTTCCTTCCTACAGCTTTACACATTCCCCTCTCAGGAGCTCCTTGCCTGACTCCTAGGCTTTTCTGTGAAATCTAGGTGGAAGTCTGCCTGATCCCACAATTCTTCAGTTCAGCATTCTGATAAAACCACAGTCATTCACCATCTTAGGAATGAAGCCAAGGTTTGCAGCCAGCTGTAGCTTTAAACAAGCCCCTTTGAAACATGGCTGCAGGACCAGGGATATAGCGCAGTGGCACCGCACCTACCGGACAAGCACAATGTCTTGAGATCAATTTCCAGTGACAGAAAAAAAACAAGAGAAACATGGTTGCAGCAGCCCCTGATTGCCTAGATGCCTGAGCATGGCGATACGAGTCCCACAGAACCAGTTCCCTACAGGATCCTTCTGAACAAAGAGTTGGGGTAGGGCTCAAACCTCAAGTGAAAATTTTCCACATTTGCACTTTACACATACATTGGGGAAGGTTGGGAAGTTACTCAGATTCCCATCTTTCTTTTCCTAGTTCAAAGTTATTTTTAATAGCATTATTGCAACCGTACATATTTTGACCCCAAATTGACCAGTTGCTTTCTTCTGGCCAAAATTTCAGTTTGGGAAACATTTCTGTTCTGCCTTTTGCTCCCACTTCTCACTGAAAATCTGGCTAAACACAGAAATCAGTACAAAAGTCATAGCCTAAATGCTGAATTGATGTAAAATTTCCTCCACTAAATTGAGTTATCCACTGCTCTTAATTTGTATCTCCTTCAAAGTCTCACTTCATGGGCAAAATAGAGACAGGTTTTTATGCCACCTTGTAACACAAATTCTCTCTAGACTAAACTGTAAATGGAGTTTTTGTTTCCAACTAAAACCTTACTATCTACATTCCTGTGAGAATCCTGGTTCTCATGGCTCTTCCAGAATCACTCACTAAGCTCTAGTTACAATGTTCTAGAACTTTTCTACCTGTCAGTTGGTGTGTTTTTAAACAATAGATTACTATTCTGCAATAAAAAAGGATATTTTTGAGTCCTCTAGGAAAATGGATTCATTTGTGACAATAATCTTAAGTGCAAGAAATCAAACACACAAGCTTAAATATAGCATGGTTTCTCTTATGAGAAACCCAAAGTATAGATAAATTAAAGGACTAAATAAAAGTTTGATGACAGGAAAAAGAGAGATAGACTTGCTGCAAGTCAAAAGAAGATCAAGAGATTCATAGATTGGGGTAGGGTAGAACCAAGTTGAAGGGAAAGTAAATAGAATCAAGATGTGTTCTGTTCACATATCAACTCCTCACGATGCATGTAATCATTGTGTGCTACATTTATGAATGAAAATTAAAATTAAAAATAAAGAACTTTCCAAACTTTCCCATAAACCAGTTCCAACGGTTTCTAAGTCCCATGACTGGGTACAATTCCATTAATGACCTGACTCGTGGTGAAAATTTTCTGTATTACTCAACTGTTTCTTGCTGGAACAAAATGCCCACACCCATAGTTTAAAGAAGGAGATGTTGAACTTGGTTTTGAACCCAGAGAATTTGGTCCATGGTTAACCAGCTCCAGCGCTGGACTATCATAACGGAAGGGTGTAGAACAGCAATCTTCTTCATTTCAAGGCTACTGAGAACCAGTGCAGGGAACGGTGTCAGAGAGGAAAGGGAGGGGCCAGATAGAACACCCAAAGTAATACCTCAAAGAGACACTTACATAACCAGAATGCGTAGCACTCATTTAGGTGGTGCTCTTTAATGTAATCAAGTAGACCCTGCAGTTAAACTGCCATGTATTTGTAGTCTCACATGTATATTTAAATATTAAATTCAAATTTAAAGTAATACTGTAATGAAACATTCCATAAAGCAATTGAAATTCATTACCATTTAATTATACCAGTTAATCCAAATATTAAAGATTTGATTTTACTCAGAAATAAGATTGCAAAGTTTGAATTTATCATTATCTATAATTAGAGATGAAAATTCTTAATCAATTGGCATTATTTTGCTTTGATAAAAGGCAAAAGAGGTAGTTTACACATTTCTTAATACTAGTTCAGAGACTTGAAATAAAACAGTGCTTTAAAAATATTTTGTAAGGTCCCATAATATCAAATATTTGTAAGTAAAATATGATTTATTAATTTTACATTATTAAATGCCACTAAGTAGTACAAAATTCAATGGAAAGATGAAATGGATGATTTTTTCCTATTCTCTTTGCTAAGTAAACTGTAAATCTTGGTCATTATTTATGAAAGATATATTAATGTTCTAAAGCAAAGACAGTGAGTGACATATTAAGAGTATTGGGACCTGAAATGAAATGACAGAGAAGTCTTTGAGTTTCATTTTTACTATAAATAAGATGTGATCAAAATGCATAATATGTTGGAATTAAGAATTATTACAAAAAAGACAAATTGTAATTTATACTCAACAAAAATCCCCACTTCTGGCTTTGAACACATTTATTCTACTGTTCTTGACACATTCTGAATCTGGGACTCTTTCCTGAGTGTTTGCAGTTGCACTGCTGTTGCTGCATCACTGTCTCAAATCGATCCAAACCACTTACCACAGGAAAGGATCATTTTGACTATGGGGAAGAAATAGGAATTACGCAGCCCAAAATCTGGGGACTAAGGTGGATGAGGACACACTGTGGATTTTTATTTGACAATAATTGTCAATGAGGAATGATCACAATATAAAATGACTGTATAAATTTTAAAAATACAGTAAAACAGGTATTACCCTTAATCCTCAAATGCTCCCCTTTGTCTATATTTTCATTAAATATCACCCTTTGGTAGCATTTACCATATTTTTGACCATGCTTTCTAAAGACATGAAAAGAGCTTCCAGAACTGCTTCATTAAGTGACATAAATACTACCATAAGTGTGTTTAAAGTGCGGAGGAGTATTTTGAAGGGGATGAATGACAATATATCCTTTACTGTAGTATTTTTTATTTAAACATTTACTATATTTTTAATTAATCCTTGCATATCTCAGAAAGAATGCCAGAGAAGTTGTCAATATAAAAGATACTGTCTACGCATGCACACACACAGACACAGACACACACACACACACACACAGACACACACACACACACACACAGACACACACACACACACACACAGGAACTAAGAACATAAATAGCAGTCTGCTCTTTCCACATATAATACAGAAAAATGTCATCCTAACAAGACAATAAATGATTTTCAGCAACCCTAAGCCACAGAAACAACTGTGGTTTTAACCCCAATCATATTACAAAATATTCTCTCTAAGAGTGCAATGAGGCAATCTCACCACTACAAATCTCCACTCCAAATCAAGGTGTTGTCAGGGAAGATAAATAGTCAGTGCATTCACCCCCATGCATAACAATGTCCCTTCTCCATTCAGGGAGGATTGGTTAAGAGGTGAAAAAGAGTAGGTTCCATGCTCTGCTTCAAATAATAAGGGATCCATCATTTATTATGTCAAAAGAAGTTGAGCAGTACAGTGGAAATCCCTCTGCCCTCAGCAACAGTCCACAGAAGCCTCTATTCCCTACCAATATGTTATCAAAAGAAAGCAGCTAACATATCATCTTTAAATAGTATTCAGAGACTAATACTGTATAACACTTTCACCCTCTCCCAAAAGAATAACAATTTCTATAAGACTTGTGGAATTATGAACAAAAAGAAAAAAAAGTCTAACAATGATTTATTGGAGTCCTTGTAAAGGTGGGAAAAAGGGGTAACAAAAATGACATAAGAAAACAATGGCTGAAATTCACATATTTGTATGAAAACATAAACCTATGGAATCAAGATGTAGAGCAAAACCTAAGTGGATTAAACCTAAAGAAATCTGCATTAATATACTCAATGAGCAAACTCCTGAAAGTCAAAAACCAAGAAAAATCTTGAAAGTTACCAGAGAATCTACAACTTACCTTTATGAAAAAAATAACTTAAATCACAAAATCTCTCTCATAGGGAACCATGGAGGCTAGAAAATTTTATGACTTTTTCAAAATTCTGAAACAAAGCAACTGTCACCCCAAGTCCTATATGTTGTGACAAAAGTCCTTTAAGGAAAGAAAATCAAGAAATTCTAAAATGAAGGAAAATAAATTTCAATGTGATTCACTCAATTCAGTAAACTACAATTAAAGATGAAAAATGTCAAACTGATGATGAATATCTTCAAAAAATAATGGAATATGTAAATTATTTTCCTCTGTAATCAAGAACAAGATAAGGACAAAATCAGAAATGAACACAGACAAATATGTCAAATTTTCAACAAAGGTGAAAAAGCAATTAAATGAAAAAGATAGCCCTGTAAATAAGACTAAATATCTATATGCAATACTAACAATAGAAGCCTTAACCTAATTTTTACAAGTTAAGCAGAAAGTAAACTCAAACTTGACCACAAACTTAAATGTAAATAGTAAATTATAACAAAAATAAAGAAAAAATTCAAGGTCTAGTGTGAAGCATGCTTCTTCGGTATAATAACAAAAACTTGACACCTTCCCCCCCAAAAAAATATGGTAAAGTATACTTAAAAACTGTAAACATTTGACCTGCAAAAGTTCCTTTTAATGAATTGAAGTAACCATCAGCAAACATGAAAAACACATTTCCAATATAAAAGTAGTACCTAGAGCATAGTAAAAAGTCTTACAAAAATGCCCAAAACTGAAAGAGACATTTTGTGGAAATGGACATGCAGATAAGCATTGATCATTAATATCATTATTCATTACAAAAAATGCAAACTAAAATCAAACTATGATACTTCAGTACACCCATCCAAACAAGAAAAAAATTAGTTGCAATATCCAGTGCCAGTAGTAACACTCATCACTCACACATTGCTGTTGAAAAAGTAAAACATTATAGTCATTCTGGAAAACAATTTGGCAGTTTCTTATAAAACTAAATATGCAATCACTATGTGAAGTAGCAATTATACTCCTGAGCATTTATTCCAAAGAAATTAAGGCTTATGCTGTCCAAACACCTGTACATAAGTGTTTATAGCAACTTTGTTCAAAACAGTAAAACTACTGGAAACAACCTATCTCTCCAACAAACTGATTCAGTCATATTATAGAGTATTAGCCAATTTTAAAAGAGCAAATGACACAATGATACACCAGAATGAACAGAGAATTATGCTGAGTGGAAAAAAATTAATCTCACAGTATTACCAAATTTATGATCCTGTGAACATAATATTCCTAAAATGATATAATCATAAAAATGGAAACTTATATTGTCCCCAGGGATCAAAAAATGTTTATGCACAGAAGTAAAAGTGAGTACAACTAAGTAGCATCAACATATGTGATTTTCATGGTGAGAAAAGTTTTTCTGTCATTTTCTTATTAATATCATGGTTGGGTTTTGAATTATACTTGTGCAAAAATTAATATGGAAAATGAATGGAAAAGAAAAAAAGGGGTTTCTACATTAATTTTCACAAGGGTGTGCAAATTATCAATTATATGAAAATAAAAAATTAATTAAAAGAAGGATATAACCAACACAAAATTTTGATTAAGCTCAAACAATGCATAAAAAAGTAGTCTAACCATGGGTGTGGTCATATTATTGTCGTATTTGTTAACTATACTACAATAAATGACTTTGTATATACATGCCCTTGACTTTTCTTGATGCAGATTCATAAAATGGCAACCTTAGAACAAACATTTTTACATTTCAACATGTATTAATAAATATATTTCCAGCATACAATAGGTCTGTTTTCCAGCAGCAAGAAACCAGTATACATTCCTCCAATTACCAATGAGAAATGCTGTATTGTTTGTTAATTATTTAGAAGTCACTAGTGTGATAATTTTCAAGTACTAAGGTTCTAAAATTTCTATTCTTATGCTGAGATTCTATATACGTGTTTCAGACATAAGGATGCCCATTTTCTATTTAATTTTTTCTTTCCTTATATGAATTTATGTGCCCATTGTATGTTACAGATTTTATCCTCTTTACAAAGTCATACATTGATAGGCAATTTTGTTTACATGCAGTGCTCACATGTTGCTTCTGTGTACATTCTTGTGTACAGTTCAGTTTAAAATTACATAGAATAAAAAGGGTTATTCCTGTCTACTTTCAGACCAATGTCTATCACCATGCACTAAAGTCCAAGTGGAGCAAAGATCTAAATATTAAAACAGAAACACTAAATCTACTGGAAGAGAAAGTGTGTAGAACTGTTGAAGACATAGGGGTAGCAGAGAGTTCATGAACAAAAACCAAACTGCACAGGAAATACTTCCAAGAATCAGTACCTGGGATCTCATCTTATTAAAGGTATTTGTACATAGCAAGAAATCACCAGCAGAGCACAAAGAAAACCCACAAAGTGGGAAAAAATCTTAGCCAACTGTCTCTCTGACAAAGGATTTCTAAGACATATAAAAAACTGAAAAAAATCAGTCCCGAAAATTCAAAGACCTAATCCAAAAATGGGAGTCTGAGATGAATTCACACTTCTCAGATGAAGAAATACAAATAGCAAATAAATATATGAAAAAATATTCAACTTCATCAGTCATTTGAGAAACGCAAATTAAAAGAACACTGAGATTCCATCTCACCCCAGAGAAAATGAGTATGATCAAGAAATTAACCAGTAACAAATGCTGGAAGGGTGTGGAGAAAAAGGAACCCTTCTCCACTGCTGGTGGGAGTGTGCACTGATCCAACCACTGTGGAAATCAGGGTGCAGATTCCTCACAAAACTGGGATTAGAGGTCTCATTCAACCCAGCTATACCCCTTTTGGGTATTTTCTCAGAAGATTTAAAAACATCATACTACAGAGATACATGTGCACCCATGTTTATAGCAGCACAATTTGTCATAGCAATATATTGGAAAAAACCCAAATGCCCATCAACTGAGGAATAGATTAAAAAAATGTGATATTTTTATGCAATGGAGTACTACTCAGCTATAAGGAAGGACAAATCTGAAGCTTTTATAGTGAAATGGATGCAACTAGAGACTATACTAATAAGTGAAATAAATAAACCATGCATGTGTAAACATCATCTTGTCTCCCTAATGTAAGAAACTAAATGTAGATAATATACAAAATTTTCAATAAAGTGTCGGGGAAACAGTTCAGCAGCACAGCGCATGCCTGGAAAGTGCCAGGTTATGAGTTCGATTCCTCATAGCAAAAGAAAAAAAACTTTAATAGATATTAAGAAAAAGAAACTGCTCAAAAGGAAAGAATACCTGGGATGGGTGAAAGGAGAAAAGAAGGAAGGGAAAAGAAAAGATAGATAAGATAGTTTTATTATTGACTTCTTTTAGTTCTTTGAGTAAAACAGCTTGTTCTTATATTGTTTCATCAATTATGCAGGCCTATATCTTGTTTTTTTTTTTTTTTTTTTTTTCCCTTTTGAGATTTTTTCTGGTACCGGGAATCAATCTCACAACCTCAAGCCTGCTAGGCAGGCGCTGTGCCATTGAGCTAAATCCAGAGCCCCAAGGCCTATATCTTGTAATCTGAGCAACTAATTCAAAGATAACAATGCACAATATATTAACCATTATTAATCTCCTGTTATCTTGTTTTGAAATTCTGTATTATTGTTTTTATTATTTTCTTTTTTTTCCCTCTTTAAAATAAAATTTAAAAATAGTAATTTCTAGTTTAACACTTTGGACACCTAACCTCACTGCCACCCCAAAGAAATATAAATTTACTGAAACATTTTTGTTATAAATTTAAAACTGTATTGTTTGAAATGTTTGCTTTGGCTATGGTAGCATATGCCTGTAATCCCAGCACTCAGGAGTCTGAAGCAGGAGGATTGCCTGGGCCACAGATTGAGTTCCAGGGCAGCATGAACTACATAGTGAGAACCTGTCACAAAGACAGAAGGAAGGAAGGAGAGAAAGAGGGAAGGAGGGAAGGAAAGAAGGAAGGAAGAAAGGAAGGAAGGAAGGAAGGAAGGAAGGAAGGAAGGAAGGAAGGAAGGAAGGAAGGAAGGAAGGAGGGAAGGGAGGAAAGAAGGGTGAAAG
>NW_004955404.1:38151702-38201573 GCF_000276665.1 Chinchilla lanigera
GTTAGAAAAAATAAAAATGTAACTGCAAAACAAGACCTTGCATCGAAGAAAGAAGAAAATCAAAATTATTAAAAATTAAAAATTTTATATAGGTAGATAAAATATTTTTAGAAAGATCAAGGTATCCAATAAACATTAAGTAAATTACATTTTGTTTTCTCATAGAAATGAACTAGGACGGTTGCAGGGTGTTTTCATAGTACTTCAGTTTCTGCAAAATCTTTTTTCTTCACTGATTTATTTACACGATAAATTCATATTCATTTGATTATATATCCAAAAATTCTGATATCTTACAAGGAAACACTCATTTTCATTGGTTTACTTTATTTTTATTCAGTCTCAATTTCATATTAAACAACATCTATTAATTCCATGTAAAACTGAATGAAATTCAGATGATTGTAGAAGTATACCTAAAACTACTAGTTGAAAATATTTTCTTTCTGCCCAAACCTTACATTTTATGTATAGAATAGAAAATAAAGGTAGTACTCCAGCCTAGATTATCTGTGTAGGCTTTTTAATATCCAATAATTAATTTTAGTTGATGTTTATTGAATTTATTACAGCTCAATTTGTTTGATGTCTTATTTAACTATTTTATTTTGCTGTACTATTTAGGACAGATAACATAGCATTTTTATCTGGTACAAAGGAAAACTAAAGGGCAATATATAATATTATATTCTGTCCCAGATAGTCTATATGGTTTTTACAGGGTTTCTCTTTTTGCCTTTCTATGTTTGTTTGTTTGTTTGTTTTGTACCAGGAATCAAGTTCAGGACCTCAAGCTTACCAGGAAGGCACTGAGCCACTGAGCTAAATGTCCAGCCCTATTACATTTTCTTCTACCTTAAAATTTCCCTTAAAGTAAAAATTTATCCAAATGTGCAGATATATCCCTTTTTATAGTGACATAGTTGTATTCATTCTCAAGTTAATACATTTCTCAATATTGTAATGTTACTTTTGCAACCCCAGTCCTTTTTAAAGTCTTCTATTTCTGAACAGGGTCTGGATAAGTCATTCATTTGCCTAGATGTGTTCCTCCTGCCTCAGCCTCCCAAAGGCATGGGACCACATATCAATTAATTTTTTACAAAACCTGAGCAGTCAATTTTACAACATTTTCTCACATTTTAATTGTTGATTGAATAATCTGCTATTAATCAGTTAGAAATGTTAAATAAATAAATGCTAAGCAAATTTTAATTAAAAGTTCCTGGAAATTAGTGTTGAAAGTAAAACTTGAAGACTTTTTTACTCATATACTGCCGAACAAACTGTAATTCCAATATTTCACCAGAGACTTCTTCAGTTATATTCAGAAGCTCAACAGATTTGCAGGGCTTTTAGATTTCTCAGTAGCTTTGGAAGCAATTGCAGCAACACTATTAACAGACTTTTTGAATATGCCACAGGCAAGCGTCTATTCAGTGATTACCAAATGTTTCATTCTAATGCTTACCTCATGCTTCTTTAAATATCTCATATCTTTAGAATTAAAAGGATCTCAAAAAGTCATTTGGGTTTTTAAATAACACTGGATGAATAAAAGTTTTCTTCAAAAGGTTAAAAGAACCCATAACTCTTCAAATACAAAAAACACAGATGATCTCTTTTGGTAATTGTTAAAGGTCATGTTTTAATCTAATGCCTCAGACTGATAATAGGAAACAGCCAGAAGACTATAGTTGAAGGTCATAACATCAAACCGAACTCACAGTATATTACAATAAAATCAATTAAACATGATATTTTTCTTCTGAAAATATTGGGTTTAACCAACATGAAAGCCCCACATTTGATGATGGTATTTTTAGGAAGACATGTAGCTGAATGTTTGCTACAATTTTAATAGAGAACAAAAGTGAATTAGATGGATCACAGTTGAATCTAATCAATTTTACTTGTGTAATATACCCTTTGATTTATATGCCATTAAATGTAGTTTTAATATAGTTTTATTTTCAAACAATATCTTGACCCAATTTTTAATTTAAATTTTGTATATTTTAATTCTTTCTCTGTACTATTTATATACTGATAGACGAAATATCTGATTAACAGTTACAATTGAAACTCTCCCAAGCAAAATCTAAGTAATTCCAAATTTTCTTTCTGTATCATTACCTTTCTTTACTGCAGCTACATTGTCGTACTAAATTCAATCTAAAAGCAAACAATTGTCTTAAAGTTACAGCATTTTATGTTACCAAAGTAAAATTAAATATAATTCAGGGCTGATAGCTCAGTGGCATAAGTGCTTGCCTAGCAAGACTGAGGTTATGAGTTTGACTCCCAGTACCAAAAAAATATATATATAATTCAGCATTCAATAAATGTTTGATTAGAAATATAATAACTAGACTGATATTATTTTAAAATAGTTGATGATTCCTCTAGCCTCAGCAGAAGATTTCAATACTTTCACTGGTTTATAATTCTTCCTTATAATAAATGCAGTAAGACAAATACTTTCATAACAAATTTAAAATGTGCCAAATTAGGGTTAAATTATTGTTAATTTTACTATATAAATTAAGAATACACAACTATTGCCAATATACACTTGATTGTCTTTGCCTGTCTTACCCTATTATTCTTTATCCTTTTTACAATTTACTTTAAAAAGTGGCTTTGGGGGCTGGGAATTTAGCTCAGCGGCAAAACGCCTGCCTGGCAAGCACAAGGTCGAGAGTTCGGTTCCCGGTACTGGAGAAACAAAACAAAACAAAAAAAAACACCAAAAGTGGCTTTGGATCCTCAGACAGTGCTAAGAAAATATAGGTCAAAAAACGGGTGTTGACTGGCTGGGGAGAAGTAAATTTTATTTATTTATTTATTTATTTTTGTCCCAGAAATTGAATTCAGGACCTCATGCTGACAGGCAGATACTATGCCACTGAGCTATATCCCCATCTCCAGAGAAGTAAATTTTAAATTAAATATAAAAGAGAAAATATAATTAAATTGTATTCTCCTAAATTAATAGAGAATAAAAGTGCAAAACAAATACAATAGAACTATTTAGTACTTCATAATGTTCTTAAACTCAGCTACAGAAATATCTCTTTAGATATATAGTGGCAAATGAGGAAAGAGCAAAGAAAAGCCTATTAAAAGGAGAGTTTCTTCAACACTGTTACTCATAAAGAAATTCCAGTTATCTCACCAAAGTTCTTGATGATATAAAACTGCCAATTATTTCTAGAGATGGGGGAGAAGAGAAACAACACATCTATTCCATTGTGTGCTAAAACTACCCTAGATACTTAAAAAGCTGACAGTTTTGACTGATTATTTCATAGATTTTCATTTTGATTATAATATTTAGTTTTACACATTCCCTACTCAGAAGAAATCAAAGCACATTGGAATCAGTATTGTGAAGTTTGAAAAAGTAGTGTAAGTATTATTACCTATCCCAGTTTGGTTTTCCTGAAACTGTTCACTGAAGGATTGAAAGTTCTACACAAAAAAATATTATATGAAACAGGTAGAAAGCAAACTTTGAGCAAAAGTTGTTGGTTGCAGTTGTGAACTGATTTTTTTCCATCTCAGATAATTGTTATTTAAATATCTTTTCTCGGGCTCTATTTTGCAAGCAGGAAGCACCTTATAGGTTGTAACTGGGAAGCTTGAAGGATCTGAGAGTGAAATTGCTATGGCATGTACACACTCATCAATACATGCCCTGTACCATTAGAGGTGGTGTGGAAGCACCTATAGTGCCTATAACCCACCATCGGAAAGCTGAGGCAGAAAACTTGAAAGTTTGAGCCCAGCCTGGACAACTTAGTGACTTAATGACTCTAAATGAAATATAAGAAAAGGGTTAGGGAATGCAGCTCATGGGAAATCTGGATTCAGTCCTTAACAACTGAAAGGAGAAGGATAATATATCACATCTATAGAGAGATTTGTGTTGGAATTAATACCTTTGAGGACCCCAAATTTTAAGAATTAGAATAGGTGATATTAATATTAGTGAAAAAGAAATAATAACATTTTGTTAATGTAAGCCCTCTTAGAATAAGCATCTATATTACATCCAGTGAAGAATTTCTACCCTGAGTAGCAAAGGTATATTTTACATTAGATTAATGCTTTTCCAGAACATAACTGTAAATTCTGGGTGCAGTATAGATTCAATCACCTGAAAGAACTAAGAATGAATAAATGCAAGACAACCCAAGAATCAATCCACTTGTAAGAAAGAATAACACTGGGTAAAATTTTAACACATCATTTTGCCTGGAGATACTTTCCAGACTAACATGTACAGATATCAAGAAAAAATGCTCTTTCATTATTTATTGGAAGGTGCAAATGATGAAATTTGGTATTGCTTAGACACCTAGAGAGAAGAATCCAAGAAAGAAATTTAAACTTAAAGAAGGAAATCCAGATTCTACATTCAATCATGTTTCTAGGTATTCATTCCAGAAGTGTGTGTGTATGTGAAAGAATGCAATATTCCAGGAAAAAGAATGATAGACTCTTAAAAGAGTTGAACTATTTCAGATTCTGCTCATTAGAGAACAGGTCTGGATTTGTGACTGCAGGTTAGGTTCACTGCTGTCTACACAGTAATTCAACACTATTCAGAGAAACATGATGTAGTCAAGACTCCATAAGATATTATTCTTAAAGAGAATGAGTGAAATATGACACATAATAACATATATGTTGAAATCAACATTAATTTAAAGCAAATATTATTAATATGCTTAAAGACTGAAAGAAAAATAAGTTCCCATGAATAAACAGATTTAAAGTCTCAATAGAAAATGAAAATTCAAAACAGAACAAAATGATTCCCCTTTTCAAATTAAGGCCAAACTCAAAAGTGAAATAAATCAGACTCACATGTGTAAACATCATATTCTCTCCCTAGTATAAGGAACTGAAAGAGTAAATAAGATCCAAAAGGTACAACAGATATTGTAAAAGGGAAAGGAACTGTTCAAAAGGAAAGATAAACTGGGATGGTGCAAGGAGAAAAGAAGGAATGTAAAAGGAAAATAAATGTATGTACATTATATATATGATAGTTAAGATAATTAGAGTACTAATTTCTATTAGTTCAATGAAAGGAGCAGTTAGTGCTTATACTGTTTAATCAATTTAGCATGCCTATATCTGTAATCTGAGCAACTATTTTGCAGATAACAATATGCAACAGAATAACCATTGTTAATTTCCTATAGTTTGGCCTTGAAATTCTGTAGAGTTTTTATTTCTCTTTTTAAAATAAAAAAGTGAAAAAGTGTTATTTTTAGAGCTTCATTAACTTTGCAGAAAAAATTATAAGAAAATACAGAAATTCCTTATTTATCACCTCACCCTTCTCAATTTACTTTTTTAAAAACATACATTATTAAAGTATGCTTGTTAAGCCCGATGAACTGATTTTGATCATTTTTTGTTCAGTGAGGCCCATGGTTTTTACATAATAGATTTTTTGTCTATAGGTATTTTGTTTAAACATATATATAACTTCACATGTGACTTTTAATGCCCCATATCAAATAATATCAATGCCTCAAATTTCCTTGTATACGATCTATTTATTCCTTGCTTTGCTTCTCAGTTTTCTAGCAATAACTGATATTTTTACTGATCCCTACAGTTTTTCCTTTTCCCTCACATAGATGTTATCATATATGTCTTTTCATATTGGCTTCTTTCAATTAACAATAAGCAAATTCAGTTTTTCCGTATCATTCTGTGCTCTGAAAACTAATTTCTCAATGAATGATATACTATTTTGTGAATGCACCACAGGTTGTCTATTCGTTCATATATTGTGGACATTGTTTTAGTCAGCTTCCCAGGTGCTGGACAAAACACTAACACCACAACTGAAAGGTGGAGAAATGAACTTGATGCACTGTTTCAGAAGATACAGGCCCTGGTTGGCTTCCTCCAAGTCAGAAACACAGCAGAAGGGCTTGGTAGGACAAAACTGTTCACTTGATGGCATCCCGGAAACACTGCAGGGAACCGTACCACAGAAGTGGCCCGGAAACAGATATGGTACCAAAGTCTCACTTCCAGGCCCAACAAAGATCACCCGACAATATGCTTTCCTGATTCCCTAGGCAGTTCTTATAGCATTCCACTTGACATCTTGGTTGTGTTCAATTTGTAACAACTGTAAATATTCCTACTATAAAAACTAATGTGCACATGTTTGTGGACAAAATAGAGATTTTACAAGTAAAAATCATAGTGGCTGAAATAAAATTAAAATCAATATATGGGTGTATGAGTAGAGGAGGACAGAGGACTAAGTAAATTTGAACAAGGGCTTAAGAGATATTATGGTATACAAAGAGTGAGAAAAAATATTCCACAAGGACTCAAGCATTTATTGTACAATATCAGTTTATGTTACTTACATGTCGTTCGATTGATCAAAAAGGAATATGTAAGAATAGTGTAGAAATAATACTAAATAAATAAAAAATTGTAAAAAATAATCTCAAGAAACATCACTTTATAAATTAAGGGGGAAAAAAAGAAAATCACATCTACATATAATATACATATGACTGAATCCACAGATGGAAACAGAAGATCTTGAAAGCATCCACACCAAAAGTAGCATACATAAATAAGCACAATGAGGAGACAGATGGTTAAATTCTCATCAGTGATGTGAAGGCTAAATGACAAATTAATATGCAGAAACTAAAGAAAACCAATCCAAACTGATCCATCAACCAAAAACAAAGAACAACAAAAGCAGTTAACCTCAGATACCACATCCAGCCAGGGAAATTTCAGATTAAAGTTCTTATATGTTCATGATAGTAAAGGGTCACAAAGTTCATCATAAGGGGAATTAGCATATAAGAAAATATTAATAATTTTTTCTAATTGAGTGGAATTGGCAGAAAACTGAGCATCATATCCAGAAAAAATACATAAGAATTTTGAAGAATTTCTAAATATGTATAATATTATTTATAATACATGTAAAAGTATAGGACTAATTAAGGTAATGACCACACTGCAGATTAAATTGCACATTCTGATCTAGCATCTATGGATATAAGAACACAAGATATGAGGGAAATAGGATGCATATATTATAATGTACTTGGGTAAAAGAAGTATGATATTAATTTCAATAGTCTTACGGCATCTGATCCTTGAAGCAGCCATCAAATAAGCAATAAAATGCTAAAATTAAAAAACATATATAACCAATAAAAATCTAATAAAAGTGCATCAAAGCAATCAAATAATAATCCAAATCCTAAATATTTATACTTTGTAAAAAATATGAACATATAAGAGGAAATTGTTTTGCTTCTTTTTCTTTTTAATGTGGTCTTCTGATATGAAACATTCCTTATGACAACTTCAAAACTTCAGGATAATGCTATCAATATTCATAGTGTGACATTTTTAAATTTTTGTTTATAGTTCATAGTCATTTTGTAATACTTGCATATTTTTGAGTGAATTTTCTCTGAATATTTAAATTTTAGTGTAATAACACCATTCTGGATCTATATCATTTTACAACAGTTAAAATATTAATATATATTAAATAGTTAAGGGATTTTAAAGCCAATAAATATTTGAAAGCTTTTAAATTTCTTGTACATGTTTTTGCGGTCTTCTACAATAAATTTCTTGGTAGATAAGTGACTAAAAATACCTTTCAACACAAAGAGTAAAATTCTATACATTTTTTTTTAACTTTTAGGGCTTTGGTATTCAAATTAATCATATATAAGCATTATTTTATCAAATGATTGGAGCATTCCATATCAGTTTTTGTAAAAATGTAAAATGTTTGAATTAAATTTATTTCAGAAATCTAAAAGCCATTGTTATGTTAATTATAAATATAAGCAATAATTATTATCACCTTTTCTCAAGTAATGTTTGAATTAAAGCAATAAAATCCTTGATTCAGAACATGTACAAGGACAACCAGTTGTAACTATAATTAATTGAGTATTATTCAGTACTTGTTATAAGTTTTTTTCTTGGTCTTATTAATATTTTACAGTGCGAATATTATTTTGATCACTATATTTAGTCCATTATAGAGTCTTTTATTTCATTCACATGAATTATTAAAATATAGTAGCAATTTTGTCTACTTTACTAATTTCTCCAGTTCATGTGTTTTTCATTCTAAAGTGTCTACTTTAAAATTATACTTCATGTCAACATCCTGTTGTGAAGTTTACATTTCTTTTAAAGTAGACTACATATCAGATTCTATTAAATAAACATGTCAAGACTATTGAGCTAGGGGCTGGGGATTTAGCTCAGCCACACCGCGCCTGCCTGGCAAGACCAAGGTCATGAGTTTGATTCCTGGTACTGGAAAAATAAAAAAAAGAGAGAGAGACTATTTAGCTAGTTCCAGAAGACTTCTATCTAATTTGAATACCTTATTCATTTAAATTTGAAAAATATATTTTGCATATTTGATATTTTTTAATTGGCCAACTAATGGTCTGTTCAAAATGTCATGTTCTAACACCTGCAACCTGTGAATATGTTACAAAGAGGAACTTCAAATATGTAACTTAAGGATATTGAGATGGAGAGATTATTCTGAATTATGCAAGTGATTACAGTAGAAAGATAGACATTCTTCTCAGGGAGTAGGAAAACTTGAATGTCAATAATAGTAGATATAATGACAGAGCAAGGAGTTGTCATGGTACAAAGCAGGGGCATAGTCTATACAATAAAGATTATCTGCAGAAACTGAAAACAGCAAGGAAATAGCTTCTTCCCTGAACACTGCAGAAAGAATATATCCCTGATAATGCATTGGTTTTAATGTTCTGATCTCCAGAAGTAAAAAGCATAATTGCACGTTATTACAAACCACAACATTTTTGCTAATTTGTTAGAGCATCAATAAGGAACTAAGGCAGATGCAGGTGTGTGGAAGCAGTGGTAAAACACTTTAAAAATATGGAGGTGGTTTTGAAAATACGTAACAAACAGAAGCAGGTTTCTAAGATGCTGACAGAAAAAGCACAAGTTGTCATAAGTAGATTGTTGGATTAAATACGGACATTAAAATCATTACTGAGAGGCCATAATGAAGTGAAGAACATGGTTCAAAGAAGCACGTTGGGGTATTTTCCCTCCAGAAAATTCAGAAGTATGCAAGGCTAGATCCGTCTTACTTTTCACCCAGTTATACTGATTTTAGAGTTCTTATTTCTAAAACTGTAAAATAATATAGAGTATTTATGTTGCCTAAGGCACTAAATTTCTATTAGTTTATTCTAGCAGCAATATTTTTATTTATTTATTTCTGGAAACAATAGAATATTAATAGATGATCTGTCTGTAGCAGTATTCAATGTTATTTTCTTATTCTTTAAAGTAACTTCAGGTATCTTGATGAGGAAACAATAGTCTATGAGTGACAGTATCTAGGATGTCTTAAATTAAATGGATGAGAGAGGAGTCTGATATTGTGGGGTTTTCTGTTACATTTATAAAGAATTTTGTATTGACAAAATCTTTTTTAAAAATCTCAAAGTACTATTTACATAGAGGTAAATACACTACAATTTCATGTTGTCCACTGAAGTTCACAGAAGTCTTGTTTTGGTGAGACTTCCTAATAAAAAGGGTCTATGATTGCATTAGTAGCTACACTCACCCCAGGAAGGTCAATGATTGTTATGTTCTATGGATGGCTAATCATATTACAATAAGTTTCTCTTTCTGTATTTCACATGGGAATTCTCTAATGTCTATGTCAAAAACTTTAATTTCATTTTTAAAAGTATCTTTAGCTATAAATTACCATTTTCTGGCAATAGACTGATTATATATATCTATATATCTATATATCTATATCTATATCTATATCTGTATCTATCTATCTATCTATCTATCTATCTATCTATCTATCTATCTATCTATATCTCCAAAGTTGTCAGTACT
Organism: Chinchilla lanigera; assembly: GCF_000276665.1. Lineage (NCBI taxonomy): Eukaryota > Metazoa > Chordata > Mammalia > Rodentia > Chinchillidae > Chinchilla > Chinchilla lanigera. The sequence continues at coordinate 38,161,657 of NW_004955404.1, forward strand.
AAGAATCATTATGATTCAGAAAATTTATGAGACCTAATGTAACAATATATCTCAAGGCCAATTGAAATTGACTCCATATGTAAGTATGATAATCTATTTTAAATAGATCCCTGGTAACCAAGTCAGTAATATAAAAGCACCCTTTCCTCACCTAAGCACAAATAAGCATCAAGATTGCTTAGAAGAATAGCAGCCGAATTTTAGAGCATAAAAATTGGTAAAGGTATTTTTAAACATAACTAATGTAAATTATATTTTTATGCTTAATGTATATTAATGTGTGTGTGACCAATACTATCTAATTTACATAAAACTAATGAATAATCTAACCAGAGAAGCTGAAGTCTATTGTCTCCATAAGTATATTTTTAAAAAATTATTTCTTTGAAATTCTTCCCTTTCTACTCTAAGAGAGAAATTTTCTACCAGGTACACATAAAGGGACCACAAGAACTCCATCGGTAAGAGTTTACAGTCATTTAAAAGTTCAAATTTCATCTAAAGTTCACTGTATATAACTCTACATTTTCCTAATTATTCCCAAACAAACAGTAAATTCAGGGAAATGCATTTAAATTCATTTGTGATATTTTATGTAAATGTAAATCTAGAACACTGCATTGTTCTTAACAGATTAATGATAATTTTAGCATAACTTACCTTTCATACAATTGCAACTTCTAGTAACCTATGCCAGATTCTCTATTACCATATTCCCTCCAGCAGTATCCACAAAATATTGTAGGTTTCTTTTTTTCAACTAAGCAACAGAAAAGATTCTTTTCTAAATAACCTCAGTGTTATTCCTCTGACAGATACTCTATAAATCTAAAATGAGATGTTTTACCATATATAGTTTTCATCTTACCATAGTTACCTCATAAATATGGAAAGGAATATCTGTTCTGCTTCTTTTCCTCCCATTCTTACTGTCTCTGTCTCTCTTCGTAAACATGTAAGCAGCTTTGAACAATGCACAGATTTCAGGAATGATCACTGAGTTTCTAATTACCTTGTGCTGTGGGAAAACATGAATAGATATGAGAGGCAGTATTATTTTCAGAATGGGCTTTTTCAAAGATGATTACAATGACAATGTTTGATAATCTCAAAGGGTTTACATATCCTAAGATCCCAGAAACATGTTTCATTTCATATTATACTGCCATTAATTCAACTAATACTCTGCACAGGGATAACAGTATATGTTTCTAACACTTTTAACATCTGTAACTTTTTATTAAATTGTGAGCTTCTTTGAATGTATTCACAAAAGTACTTAATAAATTGTCATATCATGATGATTAGAGAGTAGAAGGTAGGCAGATTGATAATTCCTAAAGTTGAAGAGGTTCAAGAGACAGAGGGAAGAGGAAAAAGGGAAGGGAGGAGGAATGAGAAAAGGGAATTGGATGTGTACTGTATGGTACCATCTCCACAAGAGGGATGAAAACATTATGTATGGCAAACATGGACAAAAATGGAAGAAGATGAAGGGATGAGCAGAGGTTAGATGGGGGAAGGGAATGCATGAAAACGGGACTTGGGATGTATTATGTGCAAGTACCAACTTCTCACACATAACATGAATATTATATACTACTTACATCCATTAAAAAGCTAAAATAATAATAAAACCTTACAGCATGTTATAAAAATGCTCACTCAATAATATAGACAACATGGACAGAAAATGAAGGCCATGCCATACCACATCAAGGCAAACTGATCAAGGCAAACCTACTTACTTGATGGAAACAAATTTTAAGACAGTCTTAACTTCAGAGCCCTTGCAGTCATATGCAAAATTATGTGCTAGAGACATCTATATGTGCCAAAAAAGATAAGATGGATAAGATTTCATGGCCAAAGGAGCTGTTGAGCTAAAGCTAGCCCTGAATAAGATTTCAGAAGTCACTAAGAACAAGGGTCAGAGATCTGTCCTTTTTTATTTGTTTGTTTGTTTATTTTCCAGTACTGGGAACCAAACCCACGACCTTGAGCTTGCCAGGCAGGTGCTGTGCTGGTGAGCTAAATCCCCAGCCCCTCAGAGATCTGTCCTTACAGAGACTCTGGATTCACTGGACCCTGCTTTTTAATGGTTGTGAAGCCTTGATCAAAATACTCAATTTTCTTTCTGCCTTAATTTCCATATATATACAATAATAATAAATTAGTATTTCTTTCATCTGGCTGTTGTGTGGCTCAAAGTAATTTATAGATTTTTAGGCACTTGATGAGGGTTAGCATATAGTATGTACTATAGAAACGTTTACTGCTGATTTTACTTTAAAAATGTACCATTTCACTAAATGCACAACTCCATAGATAATTCTATTTGCCTTTGTAGTCCTAGAAAGTTTTCTCTGAAACTAATTTAGAAAGTTAATTAGTAGCTGTGATAATTATAGTCCTCTTTAAGCTCGGAGGAGAAGTGGGCGAGGAGAGATCAATGCTGGGGGAGTTAGCAGAGGGGGAATTGTGCTCTGTTAGATAATAACAAAAGGTGAAACAGCAGTGTTTGTCTCTACTAGTAACACACTAGGGATTTGTCAACTCAGGAAGTCTTATTAGAATGAAATTATATGTTATAATTATAACTTTAAATACAGCTGCCATTGTGAAATAATGTCACCTGGTCCTCGTGACAAACTTCATAGTACTGTGCTATCCAGTGGCTACTAATCATTTTACTTAGGCATTCCTTCAAATATGTAATGGCAAAAAACCAAAAGTACATATTCTATAATACATGCAACATCAGGGATAATCCAAAGATTTGAAAAGACTGCACGTACCTGTTATCCCTATGGATGATAATGTTGGGTGAATAGATTCAAATTTTTTAAAATGTAAATATGACTAAAGTGAAATAATCTTATGAGACAAATTTACTTTTCAATCTCTTAGGTAATATGAACAAACAGCTGTTTATAGTGATCATGTTGGAAAAAGAAAGAATTCGAACACATAGTGAAATGAAGATAAATATACATGCTAATAATGCCTGTATATATCTGTAAATTCCTTTTGGTTTGCTATCAGGTTTATTAATATAAAACCTGGACATAGCCAATTGTTAAGATATTTATATTTAATTGCTTTAGATTTAGCTCTTACATATAAACAATGTATCACTGGATAGAGATTAGTAGAAGGATTATAAAATAAGTAGCTAAGAAAGCAGAGTATAATTTAAACTCTACCATAAATGGATGATATAATTTCAGTCAAATTGCTTCAAATCTAAAAGTTAGATTGAGTTTATCTCCTGGTGTTATATCATTTGATGATTTTGATGAATTAGCAATGCTGTTCCTATTGCTATGGATACACATCAGTGGATCTGAAATTCAGTAGTGAGAGCTGCTTCAGAAATCATGAGGTAAATTACAAATCTGTACACTCTAGATATCAGACTCACACTCCACCTTTGAAAAGTGCACAGACATATGTTAGAAGTCTTTACTTTCAGTCAAGTGTTGCATTTAAATCATTTTACTGCAACTTCTTATGTTAAATATTATCTTGATTTTTCACTAAGATATGATTGTGTTGTAGGAATTACTTAAAATGATTTGACAGGATTTTATTTCTGAGTACATAGAGTTATCCAATAATTTTATTAACACACCTTTGTGAAAGTAGTGTATGAGTCAATCATCTACATAAACCCAAAAAGAACTGCTTCTGAAAGGTAGTTTAGCAAAGCTAACACAATTCTTTTTGCCTCATCAAAAATTCACGTACATGATACATTTCCAGTACATGTGAAGGGGTTATACAAACTATTCAAAGAATGCCTGTTTGAAAATTTAAAGCAACACGTTTCCTTTTTTTATAAGTATATATTGATATGCTTTCATCTGCTCCATATGAGAGTATTTTCATGTATTCAACTCTAGTATCATAGATTTTCCCTTTCTTTGCCTTCTATCAGCAAAGAGATACAATGTATCATCTATATTGACCAATAAAAACCTTCCATACAGAAAAAGAACTCTTACTTGTTGCTGCAATAAGGCTGCAAAATAAACCACCAAAGCTTAATGCCTTTTAAAAATTATTATTTCTCATTAAGCTGGCAGTGGGAAGAGTAGCTGTGATGATTTGGGCATATTTGGGAGACCTCAGCTGGGCTTCTTCATGCATTTGAGGTTGATTGGCAGTATGCTGTAGTTGGCTACTCCAAAATGGCTTCAGCTGAAAAAACTGGGCTTTCTTCCATGTTTTCCTTACGGTCTTACAGCACTGTTACCATATTCTCCTGTTTGTGGCAAGAATTCAAGAAGAAGGAGGGCCAGTCATGCACCGAGTAACAAGAATATCCATGCACACAATTCTCAAGCTTCTGTTTATGTTATGTCTGCCAGTAGCATCTGATGAACCAGAGAAAGTCATGAAAATGAGCTCAGAAACAGAGTGGACAGGCCCAGTTGATGAAACTCAAGGAGGCTATTAACTGGTACAACTAATGACATATAATACAAAAATTCTAAATTGTTATTGTGAATGATATAAATTTTCAGGTAGGGCCGGGGATACAACTCAGTGGCACAAGCACCTGCCTGGCAAGTGCAAGGTCCTGAGTTTGATTCCCGGTACCAAAAAACAAATCAAAACAATACATTTTCGATAAATTTTTGTTCTGGGAAAGTCATTGAATTTTTATCAGCTTCTTTATCTATATGAGAGCATATGTATTATAGTATTTTCTTATTACAAAATTGAAAATTTTTTTTAAATTAAAAACATGAAAAATCTCATAAATATATTTGCATGATACTGAAAACATTTTAAATATTTTAGAAAATTTTCCTTAAGTATATGCATGGTTACATTTTAAAAACAAAACTGCCTGTAAACTATATATGCAACTATCAAGTTTATACTGTTATACATGCATATAACTTTTATGTATATATATACTGTATAATGTATATCATAAAATACTCATGTGAACACACACAAGCATGTATAGGTAACTGCATGTATATTCTTTATCATAAACATTTCTCTGTATCATTTAAATATATAGGAATCCTTTAATGCAATATCACATTAGTCAAATGAGGACTAATTTCTTGGATCTTAAAATATTTTTATGTTTCAGATACTATCAATAAAGCTAAATACCGTCTATCATTAGGTGTGCAACAGAGACACATGAATGGTTTCTACTGATTCTTGGGCTTTGAAACTGCAAAACTATTAGTTGAATAAACCTCTTTGCTTTATAACGTTAGCCATCCTTTGGTATTATCATATAGCAACACATATAAAGCTAATAAATGCATGATCTCATACTAACCAAGAGAACACCTTACGATTTGCTCTGCTAGGCAAATATCTGATAATTCAAAATTTCTTTCACTGTCAATGAAACACAGTACTTTAATTGCTAAAAAAAAAAATCCTCCAAGCTTCTCTTTATTTAATGGAAAACAAACTGTACCAGTTTTGTTAAATTATTTAACCCTTCTCTACCTCAGATTAATCATAGTGAAATTAGCATGACTTTATCATTTCTTGGGAAGTTTTGGGAAAAATTAAGTGTAGCAGGATTTGTAAAGTTGCAGAGCATGTTATGAAGTGCAAAACAAGTCTCCAAACATGTTTGGCATTTTTCTTTCTGCTATTAACAGTACATTGGATAATTTTTGACTTCTATGAGTTGGGCACACAAATATTTTAAACATCTTTCTGTTAGTGTGTTCCTCATTGTTTACCAACATATTAGGTATATTTTTATAGTGAGCATATAATTATAACATTGATTTTTCCAGCTAACTTTATTTACAATAATACTACGTTTATAGTACATTTTTCTAAGTAGATAATTATTTTAATGCATGTGTTTCTTCATATTGTTATAAATATAATTCTCAATGAAAAATTAGATTCATATGATATCAATATTTGTGATTCTATTTTCATAGGTTAGCTTTTTCATCACACATTCAATGTAATGTATCTGGATATGTCACTTAATTTGCTCCTCCTCAGAGAGCTAGAGCACTGATTATCAGTGACTAGGGACAGGGATTTATCACATTATTTATTGTAAGTAATTTAATATAACAGCAGGCAAAAATGAAGCTTTGTGCACATTAGCCATAAATCAATAAATGTTATCTATTATTTATAAATACTAGCTATGAGTTGAGAGTTTAATAATTTCAAATGTTCCCTAATATATGAAATGAGTTCAAGAAGGTTCTACTCTGGAAAACTCCAAAAAAGTTAGGAGGATTGACAGCAAATGTGAGAAAGAATCTCTAAATATATTGAAATTTGGTCTACACACAGGCCTTTCTGTGGTCTCTTTCTTTCTAAACAGTTAATTCAAACAACAAAATGCCAGAGAAACGGGATGTATGGGAAAACCATGAGTTTTATTTCTGCAGGAAAATATGGAATAAGTAGTCATTCCTACATGGAGAAAACTGTTACAGTACTTACTGGGTGTGGATGGTACCTTGTGTTCTAAGACTTTGCCATATTCCTATGTGATAGGTTCATGATGAGCACATACAAGTGCTTCCAAGGGGTGCAGATATAAAATATGGAAATTACTGGGGGAAATCTTCTCAGCCTAGCACACTTAATCTCCCAAACGTTCATCATCTTACAGTTTAGACTAAACACAGATAGTCTATAAATGTCATAGTTAAGTTTCAGTAGGCACCCCCACCACATTATTGTATTTCTCCCTTTAATTACTGTTCTATTTTTAGTGTTGGGGGAGCAGAAATAACCCATGTAACTATGTAACAATGAAATCTGTCTAGTCATAAAAGTAGATTTGTTATAATCTATTTTTATGGGAGATGTGGAAGTATAGTAATTGGTACTAACCTGTTTTTCTGTTAAAATACTCAGATCTGCTGAGCCAACACTGTGCTAAGTTATAAAAATGAGTTGAACCTTGAGGACTATCCATCTTGACTTGCTGAATAAATACGTGTTGCTTTCCATATCTTTGGCCCCTATAAATTGATTCTTAGGCACAACCCAAAATGTTGTGTTTTCATAAGGCTTGCCAAATTTCTACAATTAAAACAATACCTTGGAGTATAAAAGGAAAAGAACTTGACCTTTTCACACTAGATTTACTGGGGCAAAGGTGTAGTTTATTATAGTAACTAGTTATAATAACTATGTGGTCCTTGAAGGCTAATGTTTCTTGGAAAATGCTATAAGGGGTGGAGGATTATACAAGGAAAAGGTTACTACCTTTCTTAACATACTGTCCCTTTGACTTATGAGGGTGTATCTGACCAATTTGTATTGCAGAAGCAATATAGTATATTTTTTCTACTAGCACACAATTAGCTTGTGTCGCAATTTAGTGTCTCAATTTTGAAGTGTGGTTTTCTAAAATACCTAATATGTGACACAATCAGAGACCTAATTCCTTGGAAGAGCAATTTCAACTCACACTTTTGCAGAAGGGACCTTGCCATTGTCACAAAAAAAAAAAAAAAAATGGCAGTCAATTTCAGCAAAATAGTGTTGTCCTGGGATCATTATCAGATGAATTTCCAAGAAGTATTCAACAGAAAACAGACAGAAAGGAGTTAAGATAACTAACTGATAAAGTCTTAGCCAGTATCAAAGTTAGATTATATACTGAATTAATATTTCTTTTGGTTAAATTGTTAGAGCAAGAGAGACTCCATTTGATTTTTTTAACTGCATATTAAGGGAAGTCACTTAAGTTCACTTAAGCTGTAATTGAACCCACTCTTCACACCTCCCCTTGGTTTGTTATCAACTCTCTTACAGAAGAGCAAAGTCACAGAATGGGAACAGAACACACAGGAGAAATTGGGAAGTGGGCTAAAAGTTAAGCTGTAGTGGTCAACTTCTGGAAAATGTAAACTTGTGACCATTATGTGACATTCTTGTAAAATTTCCAAAAATTAGGTAATGGTTGTATGGAAATCTAACATATACTTAAACTAAAGGTGAGACCTCGATCGGCACAGCCATCTTCTCTGGCTCCTGGTTATAGAGTGTCCATCAGCCAGCTCAGTAAAGCTTTATTCTTCCTGCTCTTTTGGTGTCTTATGAATGACGGTCTTCTTGAACTCACTTGCCATATCAAAGTGATGAAAAGTAATTCTCTAGTGAGTCTTATCTATGTTGGATATTGGTGAAAATACTAACATGTATAACAATGTCTGAAATTTATTGATGACAGTGTTCATTGAATTGCAGTTTGGATAGAGTGATCAATTTAAAGTTAATGACATAAATTACTTCAATAATTTTTTTTTTTTTTGTACTGGGAATCAAACTCAGGACCTTGCGCTTGCCAGGCAAGCACTGTGTCACTGAACTATGCACTGGCCCCTAACTCGAATAAAATTTTTAGGGGAGGAAAACATTGCTTTTAGTATTCCAAAAGACTTAATATGTGCTGGGTTTGTTTTTAATATTATGTATTCTGTGATGGTCAATAGCTATTTCTTGACAGTGTCAGGGATAGAAGAGATATCATTTTATCAAATTAATTTCAAGTAATTTATCCAGTGTGACAAAGCATTGTACTATGTGAGGAAAATGATGATTTCTCTTTTTGCGAAATCCTTCGGAAGATTTTGTGTCACTCAAGTATTATTTACTCAAGGTCTCTTCTGAAGTTTGATATTATAGTGCAATGTCCCAAATGTATTGCTGGGAAAGTAAAATCATATTAAGATATTGATGAAACATTTGTATACTGTCTGGAATTCTTATGTCCAAGGGTAGAAAGAGATAAATATTCCTGTTTTAACAGAGTTGGGGCAGAGAGAGAGAAAGAGACTGAGAGAGAGAGAGAGAGAGAGAGAGAGAGAGAGAGAGAAAGACACAAATTCTTTTGCTGTTTTTGTATCTGCCCCCCCTCCCATTGGATAGACCCTGCCTACCTTGAGGGTAAATTTTTTTATACTTGGTTCATTGCCACACAAATCTTCCCCTGGAAACTGTCAAAAATACCTAGAGTGTTTTACAAGTTTCCTAGATATTTCTTAGTCCAGTTTTAAATATCTAAAATTCTTCTTCAGATATAAGGTAAGACAGGTAAGGTACCCCATTATTATGTGGATAAAAGGTGTGTTGTGTACTTTGGCAGTGCAGATAAAACTGCAGCTAAGAAGCAGTTAAATGATAACTTCATAGAACATGGCAGGTAACCATACAACTTCAAAATATTAACAAGTAGATGAATGAAAGGAATCAATAGTTTTGGAAGCATTTTGTGTCCGGGACTTAAAGGGTGGAACTGAAATGTTAAGGTACAGAAATTCACAGCAGTTCCTAGTTGAAGAAGACCCTAAAGCAGTGGAGATCATCATTTCTTCTGTGACCACATTTTATATAATTGATGTCAGACTTTGAAGGTATTGTGATTTATATTGGACCATATGACAATTAACTAAGAAAGATGCCAGTCACACACCAACAGGCAATGTAAAAGTTTTCTATTTAAATAATGCAGCTTTCTCAAGTGAGAGACTGGCTCCCCAAAAAGTCTAAAATGGCTTGGGAGAGCAGTGTAAGAAAATTGTGCTTATTTTTTATGGTGGTGAGGGAGTCAGCCATGAATGAAAATGTTCCACAATGGGGTATGATTTTGCATTCATTCAAGCAATGAGGAAGAGGGAAGTAATCTGAATATATGATCTCACTTTAAAACTTACATTTCTCACTTCATCATACCAAACATTTAAATTATCTTACTCAGTATCTCGATTTGAATATATCTCCTTTCAGAGGGCAAGTATGCTTTCTTTCAAAATCTCAGGTTCAATGATCATCTAAGTAATCTTTATTGAGAAATGACAAACTCAAGAGCCATTAATATCATTGGCTGTGTAGAAATTTCACATTTTATCATCAGAGTGAATTTTTTAAACACATAGGTTAACAAAGTTAGTAAAATGGAAATCATGAAAATATAGTAAATTATTTAAAGTTCCATAGTTAATCAGTGACATTTACCCATCTTCAAAGCTGATGCTTCTTTAATTGCTCATGCAGTCTTTCCATACTAGTGATGAGTCATAATGTCATGAATTTGAAAAATATTAAAGGAAAGGGGCTAGACTATATGGGAATTACAACTGCACACATGAGAATAATCCATGTATTTCCACCACAAATTTAACTTCGGAGACAGACTTGGAGCATGTTCTCTTTCTTGGGTTTTTCCTTGTGTCCCCTGACAAGGCTGCCCCTCCTCCACCTTCTGGTCTACTGTAGTTGACCAATGACGCAGGTTTGTCCTACATGACACCCACTTTGCATCAGAGCACTAGTCTTTACTTTGGAGCAGAAAGTATGCTATCATATGCTATCAACTTAACGACTTCCAATACATTTGAGTAATGTACATCTATCAGTTTCATCAGAGGGTTTACCTAAAAACATAAATTAATGCCCATGGACTAAATGTAGTCACCTGTTTATATTATTTCCTACCATTCCATAAAGATTTGGACTGCCTTATGGTAATCACTAGAGTTCATCAACAAATACATACCTACACAGGAAAGAAAACCTGCCAGAACTCTATCCACTGCCCTGATCAGCCACAGCGATGGGTGTATGTTCTGTGATTTACCAATATCTTCAGTGTTCAGGTTGCTTTTTGTAATACCTGCTTTCATTTTTTCATGTCTCTTGTGGATATTTTTAGTAATAAGGCAAGATATATATCTCACTGGAAGATATGTAAAACGCTGGAACACAAGTCACATACTAAAGTCTCATGAAGAATTTAGGAGGCAATATTTCTTTTTCTTAAAAAAAACCATATTTCATAGCTATCCAAATATATGCTTTGACATTTATAACATGTGTTTTACCAAATTTCATATTACTCTCTTGTTAGTTCGGTATTTTATTATCTGTAATATTGCGATTTTCTATACTATGTTATACAATATTCACATGTAATGCATATGCATATTTCAAATGCTCCTTGTTGCTAGAATTGATAGCAATATACTGATCTACAGTAGGAAATTTCCTAAGAAAATAATGAGGTATGTTTTGTGTACTGATTTATGACTGATAATTTTTTGGAGGGGACCAGAAATCGAACTCAGGACCTTGCATCTGCCATGCAGACAAGGTACCAGTGAGCTATGTCCCTGGCAAATTACCATTTTTATATGGATAGGTAGATGAAACTTTCTTAAATTTATTATTTTAAAATTTACTAATATAAGATTTGTGCTTTGTGTTTTGTGTTCTCATAGTACCATATTAGAATATCTTACATATAAAACACAGCATAAACATTTACAGACATTCTGTACATTGCTTTGTCTATTTGTGTTGGTATTAATTAGTCTATGATGGCATTAAGATAAAGCGGTTTAGCCAAATCTCTTTGTGTTTTAGTATGCCTGTAGGAAATAGCCAAGAATCATAATCAACTTGTTTTATAAGTGATATTTTACACTGAAAACTGCAGGGCTTTAGAATAATCATCTACTAATATTGAAAGTAGGTACCACTGCATGAAAACAGCTTGTGCATCATGTTCTTAATGCTTGCATTTAAGCTAGTTCTAAGGCGTATCTAATTCATACTTAAGCTCTATTTTATACCAAGTGTATCTCCAAATTTATGATTGTAAAGAAATAAAATTCCTGTCTGCCGATAATGTATGTCCTCACATGACCATATGTCTTAGATTGATATTTAGAATAACAGTTCCTTCTATTTTAATCTCTCAAAATTAGTTTTAATGAATAAATGCCACCTAATGATTGCACATATTTGTGGAGAAAATTTATGCCTCAATACAGATATAAATTACATAGTGTTTAAATCCATATAAGACTTGATATCAAACATTTATCATTTATATATAGTAAAATCTTTCAATCTTTTTTCTTTTAGCTTTTTAAAATGGACAGTATATTGCTGTACTCTGTAATCATTCTACTGTGCAGTTGCAAACCAGAAATTCTTGTCCCTGTCTATCATTTAGTCCCTACATACTAGGAATTAATCTGTCCTTCTCTCACCCCTACTCTTCTCATTCTCTGGTTGGATCCACTGTACATTGAACTTCTATGAGATCAACATTTATATTCCATATATGAGTGAGATCATATACTACTTGTTTTTTCTGTGTCTGGTTTATTTCATTTGACATAAAGATCTCCAGTTGGATTTATGTTGTCACAAAGGACGGGATTCCATTCTTTTGTTAAGGTTGAGTATTATTCCATCATGTCCATGTACTACATTTTCTTTATTTGTTCCTCAGTTGATGGACATTTAGGCTATTTCCATTTCTTGGTTAATGAGAAGAGTGTAGCTGTGGACATGGTGTCCAGATAATTCTTGATAGTGGTTTCCTTTGAGTTATTTACCTAGTAGTGAAATTGTATAAAATAACAGTTCTGCTTTCAGTTTTTTGAGGAAATTCCATACACTTTTCCATAATGGTTATACAGACTTACATTCTCTCTAACAGCATTTCTCCATGTCCTTAATGCATTTGTTAAATTTTAAAAAGTCTTTGAGGAAATAGTGTCACCGATGAAGTGGTTTCTCATTATGGTTTTGATCTGATGAGTAATGATGGTGAACATTCTATTTCATATACCTGTTGGTCGCGGGGAAGCCTTCTTTTGAGAAACCACTGTTTGGATCTTTGGTCCCATTTTTTTTTTTTCTAAGTCTGCTTGACTTTTAAAACTGAAAATATATATATTATTATCTCTGGAATTTTAAAGCTGGGTTTAATGTAATTTATTCATTAGGTCACCATGCATATACACTCCACTAGCCCTCTAATATTATGTTGATTTTGTTAGTAAATGATAGTATCATGATAAATAAGCTTCACTTATTTTTAACATTTAAGCATACAACTTTGTATTTTAGACTTCTAAAAGATTATACATGATGGACACCATTCCTGAAAAAGATAATTGAAAGATAAATAGATCAAAGTTGAAAGTTCATTATTTGTTATACTTCCTCAATTATGGTGATCAGGTTCCAAATCAGTCTATCCATTACAGGAAAGTTATTTTTTAAATATATCTCATATATGCTCATTCTGCCTAATTCTATGCAATTATTTCCACATACTAATGGAAACAATGTCTTTTGTGATTTATATTAAGTCAAAATCTTCCTTTGAAACACTTTTAAATGGATTACAAAATGTTTTGAGTATAGTGTTTAAAGCTGCAAATATCACAAATTTTAAAATTACATAAATATCACTGTAGATATCAAAGTGAAACAGCAAAGGGAACAAAGTAATTTTAAAGCTTGTCTCTTTAAAACTATGCTTTTTAAATATTAAATAAAGCTGTTTTGTTCTCAATCATATTAGTCTAAAAGAAAAGCATTTCAAAAGCATATGTAAGTATCATACATCAAGCTCTCATCAGTTTTACATTACAAGTTTGCTGGTGAGTTTTCTCCCAAATACTAAAATAATGTTATCTGCTATTCTTTTTTCATTTTTTTGTTGATACGAGTGTGTAGTGTATGTTTCCATTCCTTGAATACATGTACATAACACATCTGAATTCCTCTTATCTTCTCCTTTTCCCCTCTCCTCTGTCTCTTGATTGCGTTCCCTTTTGAGAAAATGAAGATGCCTCCCTCTTTTTATTATTTATCTTTATTTTTCTCTTTATGCTTTGAGTTTCTTATAAAATGCTTTTTTTGTGTGTGCTCATCTTCAAGCACTGGTTCTTTGCAAACTTTCTGTCATACCCATCATTGCAATAAAGGGTCTTTAACCCTTTGGAGAAAATACCCAGATGAGATATAGCTCGGACAAAAGGAATTTCTATTTGTTGAGTAATCTCCGTATTTGTTTTCATAGTGTTGTACTATTTTGCATTTAATAATAGCTTAGTTATGGAAGAGGCCTATATGCCCTTTAACAGATTAATGGATAAAGAAAATCTGGTGTAGATACACAATAGAGTATTATTCAAACAAAAAGAAAAAGGAAATTAGAGTTATTTGTAAAAAAATAAATGGATACATCTTGACAGCATAATGCTAAGTGAAATTAATCAGGAACAGAAGGTTAAAAATTACATTTTTTCTTTTATGTGAGGAACACAAAATATAAATAATCTAAACAATAAAATAAAAAAAATAACAGGAAATACTGGATCAGACTTTGTGAGAATGGGAAGTAAATCTAGGGTGTATGAGAGGGGAGGATGTACAGGGGAAGGAGAAATAAAAATGCTTAAAATGCTATATGTATCTACACCAGTTTCCCAAGATGATGATTGTACGAGAGTATGATGATTCATATGAGATTATGAGAGGAACTTAATACCTGTGCAAGTTTAAAGCTTTGGTAAAGCCTAACATAAGAGGATGGGGGTGATTTTTTTCTGTTTCTAGTGAAGAGTTTCATATTCTGCACTTCAGGTACAATGCATTAAATAGTAATTCACTGACCTACATTACTGCATCATTTCAAAATCTCAGAAGTACATATATTTCAGATAATGGTAAAAGCAATGCAACTCTAGAGTCCTCAAAAATAATGCCTGTCTCATGTACTATAGTAGCTATATTTAATAATATTTATTCTAAATGGAATATTTTATTTGATTTTGATTGACAATTTTATAAAAAAGTGCTAAAGTACACTTTTAATATATGAAGTTTGAATTTCCTGAATATGGAGTTCATGGAATAAAAGTACCCCAAGAGAATACTTTTATCATTATTACTGCAACTCAATAGAAAGCTTAAGTACAGATTTACTTTTCCAAGTTTTTTTTTTTTTTTTATACCGGGAATCGAACTCAGGACTTTGCACCTGCCAGGCAGGAACTGTGCCACTGTGCTATATCACCGGCCCAGATTTACTTTTCCTAGGAGTAATTCCCTTAAAAGCTAACTTAGGAGACTTAAGTAATTCAAAATGGATCTGCTTTCCCTAAAAGAAATATAACATGAATTTTAGTATGTGTGCTGCCAAAGCAAGCACAGAAATATAACTTTGAAAAAATACTTCGCAACTTTTTGACATAATTGTCAACTGCATCAAAAATACCTTGATATAATGAATCAAATTGTGGTACTAAATACCAGTGATAAGCATTTTTTAAAATCTCCCTTTGGACACTTTCACACAGATTGAAACTTAACAAACCCTGTTTTGAAGGGACTCAGTATAATTTTACATTTGAAGTAACTATGTTATTCTCCTATGGGACAGAGCCAGGAACTGACCTCAAGAACTGTGACTGGAGAGCGTACGATCTTATATAACAACACTGATAGTCTTAATGTTGAATCTTTGTCTCAATAATTTTTATGTATTTTCTCTTAAATTATATCAAAATGTACACTATGTAAAATTCCTTGCCTGAATCTTGCTTTTTAAGCTAACCAGTGTAACTAACCAGCACATGAAAAAAAAAAACACTGAAGAAGAATAATTTTCAGAGATCCAATATGGAAACTCAAGTCTGATCTAAAAATGTGACTTATTTTCTTCAACTAAAATCTTTCATAATAGTTTAATATTTTATACCAGATGTCTGTTATGTAGTTTTAGTTCTGCATAACAAACATCATTCATAATGGTCTAGCATTCTGTTCCAAGAGCATATTGGCCTTTCTCTTATCTTTTTTTCTTATTTTTTTTTTTCCTGTTTTGAGACAAGATCTCGCTATGCAGTTCAGACTGGCCTTGAGCTCACTTTGTAGCTCAGGCTGGTCTCAAACTCCAATGATCCTCTTGCCTCAGCCTCCTAAGTGCTGGGATTACAGGTATATGCCACCACGCCCGACCTTTTCTCCTTTATTTTTTAACAAAGTTGTAAAAGTGTATGAGCCTTAAAGAGATTTTCAGCTTTCTTCTACAAATAATCTCTCTCTGAGGAAGGAGCAGTGAGAGAAGCGACCAGAGCACACTCCTACAGTGTCCACTAGGGGCATTCAGCGCAGTGACGCACGGGGGTTTTAGCTCCCCGGGGATCACCTTGTCAAGGATACACAAAGATGTCTACTTAGCTCCATATCATTTGATGTGCTCTGCCCACATAAGTTTTATATTCCTCTGTAATTTAACTTTCACTTTAAGTTAATTTGTTTCTTATATTTGGTATTGTATTGATATTTCATATTTTCCCTATGTTCCTTTCAAATTGTGGAAAATGATAGTAGATTTTTAAAATTTCATTTATTTTGTTCTTGGAGGAAGGGCTAGAACAGATCCTGACAATCGATAAGTAAACAGTGTGTACTGAAATAGATCAGTGAGAAAAGTGGCTTCTCATGTTTATTCATTGCTTCTCCATAGAAGACAGACATAATGAAATAAAAAAGTCAGGACTTGTCCTGCTACTTTGGTTTAGTAAGAAATTACATCCTCTTTATAATGATACTCTGCTAAAAGGAACACAAATGGGCTAAGTATTTTAACAATATTTTAAAGTAAATATGTAATTTTATATTCAATTTTTTTCTGTTTAATTTAAAAGAGTTTTTTGTTAAAATATGTTAAATCTAACTACTGTGTTGCTAACACGGGAAATTAAGAAAAGGCAATCAAGTTGGGATAACGTGCAGAAAAAGTAACTAGAGGAAGAGCTCTTAATAAATGAAAAACAGTTTAACTTGTCTCTGCCTATAGATATTGACTTAATAATATATGTATATCTACTGCTCAGTTGATTTAATGAATTTGGGAATTCCTCCTATATAGATGTATTTTGGCAAAAAAGGAAATAAAGTTTACTCATTGATTACATTTCTTTTTATTTGTTTGCTGTTGAGATACTGTCTTTCCTTATAGGTGAGGAAGACCTTAAACTCACTATGTAGCAAAGGCTGACCTGGAACTCACAGTGATCCTCATACCTCAGCCTCACAAGTGCTGGGATGACAGGTAGGCACCGCCACGCCTGGATATCATCACATATATTTACAGAATTCCTTTACTTAATAAAATAAAATAGCATTCTATATTTTACTCAAAAATTTAGGTTTTCTATAAGAATTTTTTTTAAAAAAAGCACAGATTTCATTAAGCTAGAAAATCTATAAATATTTCAAGTGGTTTGGAATTTCAGAAAATTTTTCCAAAAGTACAGGTTTCATAAAGCTACGGAGTCCATAAGCAGGAAAATACTTTGGAATTTCAGAAAGTACTATGAAATTCCACAAAATCCTTCCAAATGTCTATGCATTTTAACTTACATGAAGTTGAAGACTTCAAATAATGAAACACTTTTTGTTAGCAAATTGCATCAATTAAATTTTGAGCAATGTTCCACTATTGAGTCTAATTATAGTCAAGCTACCTCTGAGAACAGTCAGAACTATCAGATAACTTGTATGCTTCAAGGAATTGAAATAATGTATGAGGTTGAGGAGACTAGATGTAATCTACTGGCTCTAAGAGGTCTGTTGAACAACAGTTCCTATGAGCTTTTGCCCAATTTTCCTAGATTTGAAAGTTACTCTCCTCACCCAATGCTGGTTCCACACATGACTTTAAATCATTTCTATATTAACATGATAACATTTAATGCAACCTTTCTTATCCTCACCTCAATTCTATGCACATTTCTGCAGGATATAATATTTTTGAATGCCATTTTGTGTATCTTTATAAATGTAACTCATGTGATCTTGCTGAGTGAAAAAGTGTTGACAAGTTCTGTAACACAAGGGAAACATTTACAATAGAATCCTAATACAACTGTAGAAATATTAAAATTCAGAGCAACTTCAAAATCTAAGTATTGATGTTTAAAAAGAAAGTTTGTTATTCTGCTTTCTCCCCCTGTAAACATTTCTGTTAATTACAGAGGGTTTGAAAAAGCCTTACTTCATCCTGGCAGTTCCCTAGAGCTAACAATAGTTGCTGGGTTTAGTAATTGTGGCAGAATGCCAGTTACACTGCATGATGAGTGAAATATCTGCTGCAAGTGTCACAAAGCAACAAAAGTCAGAGAAAGCATTTAAAAGCCAGAGGCTTAGAATTAGGTTTCTCACTGAATATGTAAACAACATTTTGTTTCAAACTTATTTATAACAATGAGAAAATATGTTCTCATATAAAAACTACCCCAAATTATCATACTTCATTACACTGTCCTCACTATTCTATGATGAATGTGCAAAAGAATAGAGATGGCACTAAATATAGAACTTGTTACTGTTACTTGTATTTATAGAATTAGTAATATGTGGACAACTTTCTTATGTTACAAAATTGCATGTTAGTGTGGTTATAAGCAATGTACTATGTACAAATGATTCAGGGACAGAGAATTTGGTGACTATTTTGAACATGTTTAAAGTAAGTTTAAGGAGGGACAGAGAAAATTCAGAGATAATGGGAAGTTGTACATTATTAACTGCCCAAGGCACTGAAAATCTCTGACTTTCCATTGTTTACTTGTTTGGAGAAAATAATACATTTTGCAGCTTAGACTTTTTTAATAGCAATTTTGACACAATATATATTTATGGCGAAAGATGACTAAGTGTAATATTATTCCTTAAGTGTCTTGCTTTCGTTTAAGAAGGACATAAGTGATACTGACAGACTTCACTCTTTTTCACAGAGAAAATTACACAAATATCCCTTACTTGATACTAGCTCTACTGTTTAGGTGAGTATGTGTACACAATTTATTAATTAAATTGGCAGTATAAAATTCCACTAAACTGGTATTTATAGCAGCAATTTTTACTGTAATAGGTCTGTATTATAATGACTGTTTTCTTTCTTATGTGTCTTCTCTTTTTATTTTTTCAAAGAGAAAAAATGGCATAAAAGAAATAAAAAGAGGGAAAATATAAATAGCTTAAAACTACTTATAGTGTTGAATACACAGGAAATTAAAAAGATCATAGGAAAAGAAGATAGAATTTGATTCATTAAATTTAGATCAAAACTATTCAAGACTTAAATGCAATAATTGAAAAACCATTGTGAAAGCGGAGCAAGGAAAACTATGATGGGCGTATAAAGAGAAGGCATAGGAAACAAAGCAATGATTTCATAAGACAATCATCACATGTGCAGATCTGGAGTGGTCTCTAAATGCTTCCTCAGACAAAATGGATCATTCCCCAGCTTTTTCTTTACTACAGCTTTTTATTTTCTGTACCTCCAGCCATAAAGATGACAGCCAGCAGCAGTATCCATGAAATCTCACACAATATGCAAAGATTTTCATGAAATAATTCATTAGACAAACTATTCACTTTTTCCTTTGACCTCATGAAGTAAATGATATTAATATTACTATTTAGTACTTGATAAAATTTAAGCACAGAGACATTCAGTACTCATAGAACTCAGATTTGCATCTTGGGAATGAATGGCATGAATAGGCAGTAACTTTCTTGGACTAGAAGAATACCTGATATATACTTTAGTATCTATATTGTGAATACATTGAAAGCAAATTCATGTTTGTAATACAAGTTTAGTCAATCCTCTTTTCATCACAATTACTCAAATCTGAAGACCATTTAGATAAAATTTTATTTACCATAAGGAAAAATAGAAACCAGAAATAGGTATCTGAAATCAAAAGTCAAAAGAACATGATACATGTATTTGAAAAAAGATTCTCATTCTTAAGCTGGTGAAGTGTTTACCTTTCTGCTGTATGTTATACCCATTTGATAAACACTGACTTTGCTGTTACAAGAAAAGGGTGAAAGACTGCATCCATTTTCTCTGTATTCCATGTAGAAAGCATATTCACATGCAATCTTAGTTTTTATTCAGTTTTTTGGTACAGCTTACATATACGTAATGATCGCATTCATCATAGGGAATTTGTACCTGTACGTGATATATTATGCTTCCTCTTATTTTCCCATTCTCTTATCCCTTCAGAAATCTTTTTTGTTTCCATTTTGTGCCTCTTAACATCATTTTTTCTCTTTCCTTCCTTTATCCGTCCCTCCTTCCTAGTTCTCTTTTCTTTTTGGAAAATTTCTTCCTATTTCACAATAGCTATTAGGTATTTTGGTTCTTATTTATACTTTGACTTTCACCAGAGAGAAAATGTGATATTTATATGTTTGTCTGATTTATTTCACTTAATAATATGGCCTCAAGGTTCATGCATTTAGTTATAAATGTCTCAAGTTTATCCTCCTATTTTGCCATGTAACACTCTATTATATTTTTTAAAAACATATATTTTTATCCATTCATCAGTTGATCGGCATTTCTATTGTTTCCAACATTTAACTGTTACAAACTATAACATGGGTGCGCATATATACTTCACTGTGGTATGATGCTTTCCATTATTTTGGGAAGAAACCAAGAAGGGGAATAGATGGGTCAAATGGGACCTCTGGCTCTAGTTTTCTGAGGCATCTCCACACTGGTTTCCACAGTGGGTGCCCCAATCTACATTCCCATCAACAGTAGAGTAGGGTTCCTTTTTCCCAACAGTCCTGCAAGCATTTGTTATTGGTTGATTTCTTTATAATAGCCATTTTTTCTGTAGTGAGATGGCGTCTAAGCAATATTTAAATTTTTATCTCTTGAGTGGTTAGTGATGTTCAACATTTTTTCATATATTTATTTGTCATTTGTACTTCATCTGAGAAGTGTGTATTCATCTCTGATGCCAATTTTGGGGTTGTATCCTTATATTTGGGAGGGGTCTGATTTTTTTCAATTCTTTATATGTTTTGAGATATTAGTCCTTTGTGAGGGAACAACAAGTTAAGATTTTTTCCCCACTCTGTGAGTTGTCTTTTCACTGTTTTGGTGATTTATTTTGCTGGGCAAAAGCTTTTTAATAAGATGAGATCCCAGTTGTTGATTTTTTGTAATATATTCCATGCAACCAGGATTTTGTTCAGAAAGTCTTTGTATAGACCTATATCTTCACGTGTTCTACCCATTCTCTCTTCCATGAGATTTAGTGTTTCTGTTTTGATGTTAAGAAGTAAAATGTTATTAAGATTTTAAAATAATAGATGTTAACTATTCAGTTCAGTTCCAGAGACAAGCTTATCACACTTCATGCTTTATTGGCATGTACAATGTCAAGAGGAAAGCTCTGCACACTTGTATGACTGAGGCCTCATCTTACACTCAAAGCAAACAAAAATTTTATTTCAACTTATACATGATATTCATACTAGTTAAGGTATATAATATAAGTATGTGAGTTATTAAGGTACATCAGTTAGGTAAGTATATAGTGGATATGAATTTTACATGTCATTCAGTCACAGTATAAACATATACCATTACTCTGCTTACAGTAAGCACATAAATTGTAAATGTATTTGATTTTGTTAAGCAGTGAAATGATATCTGGTATTTAGGTCAGTGTGTCCTTAAAAAGAACACTTTTATCCAGTAGAAAAGGTAGTCACTAATTTTCATGGATCATGTACAATAAGCAAAGACATATAACAGCTTTCTACAATTTTGGGGTTGGTAAAGAGACACCAATAAGATCTCATAAATTTGTTGATGCATGTAACTGATAATTACACCCCCATGCAAAAACCTTAGAGAAATATATGTGTGAGTTAGAACATGTAAGCAAAAAGGGGGTTTTGGTTATAACTTACAATGAAAATAATTCTTTAGAACATGCTTTATATCTGGTCAGGTGAATAATTTTTTAATAATTAAAAATAAAATAAAAACACCTTGTGAAAAGAACACATGAATGTTTGTGTGGTAATATTCATGAATCTCACCAGCAAGATATTTACTGAGAAAAGAAATGGCCAGAAGAATTTCCCCATTTTGATATCATGTACATAAAGTTTAAAGCAACTAATACCATATGATGGATAGACATTAACAATCTATAACATAAATGACAAAAGAAGACAAGTTTTTGTTGTTGTTTTGTCTTGTTTATTTGTTTGGTGCCAGGAATTGAACTCACAACCTTGCACTTGCCAGGAAGATGCTACTCCACTGACTTATATCTCCAGCCCCTAAAACAAGATTTTTAAAAGTAATAAGGAGATTGGCAGTTTGGAGATTAAGGTTGAAGAAGAGATTAATGGAACTGAATCATATGGGTAAAAGACCCAGTATTACTGATAAAATATTGCCTATACCTTTAATAAATTATATATGTTCTTTTATTATAATACTACATTTGAATTTACATTTCAAAAATGTAAGCATATTTAGAAGTCAAAAATTATATGTATACATTTCTAAAATTTTAGGTATACTTAATTGAAAAAAATATCCAAGGGACTTCATCTCCTGGATGCAGTATAGATGACAAATCTGCATAGATCCAGTGCTGGTTGAGTGTACTTTGATCTCTAGACACACACATAACCAGGAGACACCCTGAGGTTTTCAGGAGACTCAGTGGAATGCTCTGGATCATCTACAAAGTGACACAAGTTGGTTTGCATCTAGATCGCCATGGAAGACATACAATGGCTTTAGGAACACTTCTGCTGCTGCTGTGGTTGTTCTTGTGCACATAGTTACTGATCAGGAGGTAGGACTCTGTGTTCGATGTGCTCCTGCACCTGAGTGGAGATCCTTGGTAGGCCGCAGGTTCCTCAGGCATTCAGAATTCATTATTTTAATTCCCATTTTCAAGAGCAGTACCTGAATTCAGAAACATTAAGCAATGTTTTCCTGGTTTGTAATTACTTTTTATAGAAAACTGAAGCTAATGTTGGCACTGAAAATAAATCATAAGTTTATAGGTAAATATCACTAGTTCAATATGTCTCCTTCAATTTAACCTTATGATTCGCATTTTTCTCTTTTTAATGATTTAGTGCAGAGATGATCTAACCCAATTTGGCCAAATATTGTTTTCCTCATTCTCCACAGAAGGTTCAATTTCTAAAAACTAGAATGATTGATTATGGTGTTTTCAAGATATGTAATGGTGGCTCAAAAGAGCTATATGTTTTTGATACTTCTGTACCTGTTAAATAAGAGGTTTTCTTCACAGGAAAATGAACTAACTCCTGGATGGGCACTGTTTAGATACCACTGTAGGGAGGTCACTTCTTTCATTGCTAATAAGAATTTTCCCCCTAGTGTTTCTAGAGTCAAACATATCCAGGAGCTAAAACACAGCTACAGCTGAAGCTAACTCTCCCTCATTTATCATTGTCATTCCATGAATTAGAAGCCAGCAGACCATTTCCCACACTTTACTCCAGTTCCTTTTCGGAATGAGGTAAGGTTCATAATGCTCAGACATGATAGTTCTTTCTTCTAGCCTATTATTTAGAGAGCAATCAATTTTGCTCTGTGTCATTTCACAAACTCCTAAGCTCTCAAAGAGGAAACTAATTTCTCACTGGTGTGTGTGTATGGATGTGTGGATGCGTGTGAGGGGGCATATGGTAATGACATTTGCTGAATACTTTAAGAAGCCACGGGACTGGGGCATTTCATGGGATAGATTTTCACTTTTCTCAAGTTTTGAGACTATCTTGTCTTTTATCCTTACCAAATAATGTTCTAGGTAAGATTCTCATTGAGGATGAAAACATTCATACTTTTTATATTCCAAAACTTGTTTGCATGTAAACAGCAATAGATGAAATGATCAGATGTCTTACTGAAACACGAACAGAATAATTGGCCACAAAATCATAGAAAAGATGTTTTTACTTAAAATGGAATATGTTGTATCAATTTATTCTCTTTCAAGATTCACATGTATTAATCTTTGAATTATCCCATTATACTTTAACTATAAGTTTATGCTATCTAATTGTCATTACCCTGTGTAGATTGTGTGATTAAAAGTAGCAATCATAATAACTGTTAAATTGCCATACTGAACAAATCATGATAATTTTTTAGTACCCCCACTCAAAAGCTTCTAGTTAATCATGCACGTGTTTTGAAAAAGAAAATGAACATTTGGTCACCTCAATTTTATACACTTTTGGAAATAATAATAAAACAATTTATTGGCTTGGAAATTACTTGTATCATACATTAGCTTCAAAAATAGTATATTTAGGATGATAACATACATATATGACAATATATGTTATCTATCACTAATATAAATACTTTATTTACTGTAAGAGTTAAGAATATGGATTTTGCACATTTTCCTTAAAGGATGTGTATCAGTTGTATAAAACAATACACATCATAACCACTATTACTTCATTTCAACTATAAAAGTAAATTCTCAAGTAGAGAATTAATATGATTTGTTTAAAATTCATAAGATTATGGTTATTATTTAAACCACAGAGGTAAGGAAAAAATGGCAGAATATATTTACTCTGTCTTTTCCCTTGCTTTTTAATTACAAAATATTCCAAATGTTTAAGATCATGTAATACTACAGGACTAACCTTAAGACTCATTCTAAGAAAGCTATTAGAATAAGTTGACTATTGTTCTATAAGAGATATACAAAGTAGATGAAATAGGTTATAATTTTATTTTCAAGGATTAACAACTTCCACAGTATGTCTGGAAAATACAGCACTTATTAGTACAATTTGGAGGGATAGTTTTATTATTTTAATACATTGATCTCTTGAGTGTTATTATCTTAATAGTAATTCAATAATAAACATGTTATTACTGATGCATTCATTTTGATGAAAAATTACATTTTCTTAGACTACAGTCCATGTAAGTGAACATTTAGAGTTTAGTTATTTACATAGGAAATTACACCTACCTTAAAGGAACCCATAGTTAAGAAAGAAGATAAAGCAAGTATCTTGAAATGAAAAAAGAACAAATTCAGCTAATTGTGAATGTGTGTAACTTCAGCTCCTCAGGTATTTAGAAAAACTGCACTTCAGTCACATTAGGACAAATGTAAGTATTGCAGACAAATGACTTTTTCATAGCAGTGCAAAGTGCTGTAATAGTTATATGATAACTGATACTGCAATTCAGCTATCAACATCTGCAGGGTCTAGTAATGTGAGATCTTATTAGTTAATATCAATTAAATTTAAATGAAAACATAGCTTTTATTTATAAAACAACAAAGACTTTAGGAATAGTTGTATTCCTAATTCTTTGAAGTAACAGTACATTGGAATCTAAGTCCACTTAGCTTCCAAAGCAACTAGAGGAACATCTTCCTTTTACAGTCTTCTGTAATCTAAGTCCACTTAGCTTCCAAAGCAACTAGAGGAACAACTTTTACAGAACATCTTCCTCTTACATTTTACTCTTACAGTGAGGAGAAACTATTACAAATATTCTTGAAAAACAAACAAAAATAGCTGCCAGTTATTGAATAATAGCTTTTCTAGTTATTGTAATAATGATTTTTATTTTATTTAATCACTTTTGCAATCGTATATGGTAGGTACTATTTGCTTTTAAAGATGAACATATTGTCAAAGAAAAGTCAACTTTCTAAGGTAAACTCCTAATGAGAATTCTCAGGCAAGTCTAAATTCAGACTTCACATATTTTTCCCTTCAGTATATTCGTAGACATTTTCTTCTTGTTACTATTTTCAAGATAGTTTGAGGTTCCCATTCTCATCTATTTATCTCTTTTTTGTATATTTTAGTGAAACGTTTCTTAAAAATGCATAACTTGCTTCTTTCAGCTATGTAATTTACACATTCATAGGAGCTATTGGATAATTAGTTCATGTAAAATAATCCTGTTAAATAAAATGGAAGAGGAATGAATCATTTCAATATAACAGTGATCAGTGCAGTTATAATCTCCATTTTATTATAAAGCATATTGTGTATCTTATATAAATTGCTGTTCATCTTGTCATTTGAATTAAGCTTAATTCACTCCAAAGGTATCATTATGTTACTTGATTAAAAGAAAATAACTAATAAGCTTCCTACAAGCCTCATCGACCAAGTCCTTTTATTGAATACAATAACAGAGAATATGCTATCAAAAAGTATATGCAGCTGATTGTTCACATTTTATTTCCTTTTTTCCCACAGCCTGAAAACTATGATACTCGCTTCATAGTAATGAATTCACATGCCTTTCTTGAATTTCTTTTCCTCTGCAACAATCCAATGAGTCTTTATCTATCGCTCCAGACAGCCATCTTCTCAAATCACCTAGAGATGTGAATGATAACCCTATCACCTACTAGACAGAAACATCAAAATTCTGGCCAGCATTCACCAAGATAGCTTTTTCTTATCTGAAGCTATCCATCTATAATGTGTAAGGACAGAGCCTGCTTTTAGTAATGCAACTTGTTATAGGAACTAAGAATAGCGCACGTTTCCTTCCAGATGATGTAGAGTAACTCACCTTCATCAAAATGAGCTGGAGCAGGAAGCCTGACTCCTGAAGGACAACTGGAAAAGTCTGTGTTAAGGATAAACTGCAGAGAGTCAATTAAGCAAAGCATATTTTGTATACAATCTGTAAGTGTTATTATCTGACATTCAAAAAGAGTTTAACCAATTAATAGCTATGTTTCATACTGCCAGTGATTTTGCACTTTTCATTATATGGTCAAAAATAATAATATAATTATGAAAGATTACTAAATGAATTCAATATATTTAAGTGAAATTTTGATTTTAGTTGTCCAAAATCATGCAATACATACTAATGCTATTTCTGTCAGGTATCATACATTTGCAAATTATATCTTTCTTTGTGACATTTACTTTTTTCATAGTGTTATATAAGCAGTTATGAGATCCTCCGTGATATAAATTAATCTTAAATAAGCTATCATTATGCAAAATTTACTCTGACAATTAAAACAAAAGAGATTATTTTCTAAGCATGCCTAGATATTTTTAATGTAAAATTATTACTCTTAAAAATCTATAGAGATCAATGTACACCCTATCTTAATGACTACAGTGTGGGTCGGCTTTGCCAGTAACGTGATTTATTATTTTTAACAAGTTGAAAGCATGTTCTTTTTTTGTAGTAGAGCTTTCTTTTCATTTCTCCTTTTTTATTTTTCCTCTGACTCATTTACTTCCTTGAGAATTCCTTGAACCTCATAGAAAACAAGTCTCATCAGATCTGGGGAAAGCTTGAGCTTAGCAAAATCATTTTTAAAACTTGAGTCCCTAGGACGGGACCTGAGGTAAATTTAAAATCCAAGACCCCTCCTTTTCCTGGGTCTTTAAATCTTAATGATATGTGCTCCAGATATATATTTAAGTTTCACTTTCTTACCTCCATGTTAGAGTTCACTTTAAGTAATTTAGCTATAAGTAGTCAAAGGGTACTGAACAACACTAGATCCATTATTGTCCCTCTACCCTTTAAGGAAAAGGTGTAGGGTTTGCATAATTTACATAGACTTCGGGTAACAAAGGTATTAAATGGACTTTATTAAATAGATGTGTGGGCAACTGAAGGTGCACCAGAATGACATTTCCTAATTGCCTGATGTACCTTTTAATAAACTGCACGCTCCTATGTCAATCAACAGGATAAAGGCCGAGCATTGAGAAATGTTTGTATTAATTATTAATATCAATTGGCAATTAGAGCTGGTTGGATTCTTGCTGTGTGGCAAAGAACATCAGTGAAAGTGCTAGGTAGGAGGCAATTTGTTTGCATGAAGATGGCTCTAGGTTGTAATAAATCTTAACAAGTTCTAACTTGCACTTGACCTTCTAAAACTTCTTTTTGTGGTGCCAATCAGTGGGCTTATTAGGATGGCTTTGTAGCTGTGGATCACTTGTGAAGGGTCTGAGCCCTGTGCAGATGAAACATGTGGAAATAAAGGAGCACTGACTGCTGCTTATACTCCTTACCACTGGCCTCTTTCTCCCGTGTTGCAGGTTACTGACATCTTCACTATTATTTTCAGAATCATGCTTATCGAAAGATAGTTTGTCACTGCTCTTTCCTGAGAAAATTCAAGAACACACTATGATTAATTTTGCTCTTCTCAAATAACTGCTTTATGCACATAGCTGTTGAAACTAAATGAACAAATAACATTTGACTATACAAAAAAGAAGAGGAAAAAACCAATAAAAATCTGTGGTTTTATATTTGCCCTATTATTTTACCTATGATTCTTACAATTTTAAGCAAAACTGAAAACTCAGTGAACAAATAAATAGTATTAATAAGTAAATGCTATACTGCAAAATAACAACACTCACAAACTTCAACTGAAGTCAATATGTACATTGTAAGCCATGCAGCTGTTACAAACACTTTCTGTAGAAGGAAAAGAAATCAGAAAGTCTTAGTTAAATGGAGAGATTTCTACTACAATATTAAAAAATTATATATTATAAACATGCAGACAAAAATATCAAGAAATTACTAACATTTGACATTTGCTTTTTGATTAGAAAAGCCCATGAATTTATTCTCAATCAGTATTGGTATTAGCCTAATATCATTATAACATAATTATCAATTTGTGAAGAGGAAAGACTGGTTTGGGGTCACAGTTTTGGAGTTTATGATCTATAACCACTTGACACTGTCGTTGTGGGACCTGTGGCATGGCAACACAGCATGACATATGTGTCCAGAGGAAAACTGTGCCACTTAGGGGGAGTCGATGAAAAGGAAAGGGAGTGGGATCACATGATCCTTTCCAAGGACACACTCCCTAAGGATCAGAAGAACTACCATTAGCCCCCATCTCTTAAAGCTTCCCCTGCATCCTTGTACAAACACCAAACTACGCATAGAGGTCAAGCATTTGACACATGACACTTTTGGAGAGATGTAAGATCCAAACTGTAGAGTTGCCTATAGAGCTCAGTGGTGGAACGATTGGCCAGGGTTAACACAATCCTGAGTTCAAACCAGAGTACTAGAAACAAAACTAGAATAATCAAAGAGCCAAACTATTGATCAGTCAGTGAGGTGCAGTGCACAAATTCGCTTTCAGAGCTGTGCTTATATTATCTACAATGTTTATGTTGTTATATGTCATGGAAGTAAAACCAATGGAGAGCTCTCCTCTTATTCATTATTTATTACCCTCTTCTTTTTCAGGAAATTTTCTATTTCATGCTCCAATAAGATATTTAAAAAGTAGCCATTAAGTCATTGAAATATTTTTCATTCTGAATCTTAAAAAAAAGCTTGAGAAATGTTTTCAAATCCATATGCCCCATGAGAAAATCATGTTTTACAATCTTGTTCTTATCCCCTTTAATCACACAGAAGGACATTATCTCTTTATCTGGAAGCCAGATTTTATTTCAGCTGTAATGGCCTCATATGAATCCTCATCCCACCCTGTGAGTCACACAATTTTATGCCAAGTTGAACAGTAGTAAGGTTATAATCCATAGTTTAATTACGGATCATAGTAGTTGTTCTCATTGTAAGCCTGAATATCAGGTTTCATTTACTCTTCTCAAATACTTTCTAAATAATTTGGGATGATCTTTGATATAAGGTCAATGTTGGAGAAAGTTTATAAAATTCCATTCAATCTGACTTGAAAGAAACAGTTCATCTTTGAGTTTGTTTTGTTTTTATTGTCATATGTCCATAGTTTCCATAGGAAGTTTAAGTTTTAACCTGGATTTGTATAGATTACCCCTCTTCTCACATATATTTGACTTGAGTGTTTTATCTCATTTGAATGTAAGAATTTCTTTTATTTCTTGTTAGTGTCACAAAACTTAAAATAGAAGCAAAACATATGGTTTCCTAGAAATGAACTGGCAATTGTTTTTATCTTCCTAAAACAGAACTATTTTCATGCAAATTTCTTCTCAATTTCTGAATTTAGGGAAGTTGTTCACTTAACTGGGCATAGTTTTCTCCTTCCTTCCAATTTTAAATTCAGAGCCAATTCAATCTTTTCTTTTCCATGAAGGATTTTTTTCTTTTTCTTTTCTTATTCCTACAAGAAAGTGTACTATACTAAGTTCACCTGAAGCCTGTATTGGCATTTACAACCTTTGTGACTAGACATTCATTAAAATTGACTAAACTTTTCTAAATTCTCATGGTAATAGCACCTGAGCCTTTCTCAAAAGGATATGATGTTTGAACAAAATGATATTTTACAGAAAGATCTAGGAACTTCTCAGAAGATTTAGTCAAATTGCTATGGAATATTTGGACAAATATAGCAGCAGGTTTTTGAAATTATATGTGGATAAGAGTATGGATATGGGAAATAACTGTTAAATACATATTTTTTTATAAAATTTAAAGAAATGCTTTATTCTACATTTTCATATTTATTTTAGATGTCAGAAAAACAGCTTTGTTTCCTTAAAAATTCCTTGGGCACGCAAGTATATTTACAAAAATATCAGTTGATTATCGGCTGGGAGAGAGTACAGGGAAAATAATTATATTTCAAATATAACAATTCCAACGATTGAAATCTGGATATTAGTGATTTCAAGTATATGTGTGGAACACATAATCACCGAATTTTTTAAAGTTAGATGTGGTATCTTGTGCTTCACTTTATTAGTTAATGATATATAAAACTAAAAACAATGCTATCATGATATTAGGTAATATTTACAAAACAATTTATGAGTTCCCACACAGTGTTTTCTATGGAAGAAATATTATATTGTTAAATGTTTGAAAAGAAATGAAGTTTTCTTATTTGTCCAAGGCCAATAGCATAATTACTTTCTCTTTTATTGACAGATAAGTATTACTTATATTACATGTATTTCCAAAATAAATGAATTACAGGTTAACACTCTGAATTTATATTTATACAAAAGGCTTATAGCCATTAGACTTATGCATAAATTCTCATTTCTATTTTCACATTTTAGGTTATCATATTAAAATTTTATATTAGTACATATCTGTTTTCATTCAAATTTTAACATGGACATAGCATCCCTTAGTCATGTTTAAGAAAGAATAGGTTAAATGTGTTGTTAACGGAAGCAAAATCATTTGAGAAAGGACCTTTCATTCTTTGATTCTCTTAATCATGCATTTTAACTATGAAGAGAAGCAGCAACAAGAAAGATTGCCAGTTCAATGCATTTTATTGTGTTCTACAAAAGCTCACAGGCATGAAGCCCTGTGTCTGAGATGAGTTTCAAATCAGTTATCAAAAGTGGTGCTATACTCAATAAGTCTAAGTATTTTTTCAAAAACTTTTTGGCTTTATGGGTGTTTGTTTGTTTGTTTGTTTTATAGGCTGGGTCTTGTGATAGAGTTCATACTGATCTGGAACTACCCCAAAGATCTTTATATCTAGAGATCTGTAATATCCAGGAGGGACTCAGAGGATCTTAAAAGTTTGGAGACTTTACCTAACTACGGTTCACATTTCAAGGAAAACAGAGACCGTGGGCTTTCCCTCGCCTCTCCCACATGGTGGGAGGCACTAGGCTCCTCTACCCTCCAGCTTCACACATTTTCCTGGTAACTCACGGAAAAAAAACGTTAAAAGGTGTGAGTTTTCTGACAGATGAAATCCTAACTCAGAGAGAGAGGGGAAAAAAAGAAGAAAGAAAAGAAAACCATCAGGCTCCTTTTTCGTCTGAGAATGAATTCACAGAAAACTACTCTTCAGAGTGCCAGGGGTTTGGAGGAAAGGTGTGTGTGAGAGGGAAACAGTAAATAAATAAAAAAAAGTCATTTGGCGGGACTTCCCAAGCCAAAACTGCGATCTCCACAGTTTCCATGTTTCTTTAAAGTCCCTTGAATTTAACTCATCCTTTTAAAATAAGTTTTGCATGTTCTCTGACTCCCATCACAGAAAATGAATTTTTGGGACCTGTCAGTAAAAAGGACATGAGAAGCATTTATTAGGTGTAGATCTAGGGCACACTTAAGAACGGAGTGTAGGTTCTGAGAGAAATGAGGCACTTGGAACTCACTATGTAAGCAAGGCTGCCCTCAAAGTAGTGGCAGCTCTGCTACCCCAGCTTCCTGAACGTTGAGATTACAAGTGTGTGACACACATCGAACCAAGTACAAGTATTCTGGAGCAGTAGAGAACATGATAAATCAGCCAAATCCATTATTTGCTGTTGCATTGATTTATTTATTCATTCATCACTATTTTTCATTTATTGCAAGGTTAGAAACAACATTGTATAGAATATCAAATTAATGAATGAAGTGTTATGTTAGTCAAATAATAATTTTTAAAATCTGATCTATAAGAATCATACATATTTGTGAAGTACAATATGATGTTTTCATATATTTGCTTGCTGTGTAATGATTTGTATGTTGTATAATGAGCTAGAATGTAATGTTTGAATATATTTGTATGTTGTATATGTTGTGTAATGATAAAATTAACATATCCATCATCTCAGACATTAATCACTTATTTGTGGTGACAAATGTGCTATACATTGTCAAACACAACCACCT
Organism: Chinchilla lanigera; assembly: GCF_000276665.1. Taxonomy (NCBI): domain Eukaryota; kingdom Metazoa; phylum Chordata; class Mammalia; order Rodentia; family Chinchillidae; genus Chinchilla; species Chinchilla lanigera. Next base: position 38,193,923 of record NW_004955404.1, read on the forward strand.
CACTGTGAAAAAGAACACTGAGACCTATTCCTCTCATCTTGAGGTAATTTTTTTATACATGGACAAACCTCTCTCTGTACACACCTTTCTGATACCTTCCTTGGTCTCTGGTAGCCACTGTTTGTATTCTCTTATTTGATACGAACAACTTTTTTACATTCCACATAGCAATGAGATTGGTATTTCAATGCCTTTCTAGTTCACATAATACAATATCTTCTAGGTTAGTGCATATTATTATAAATGACAGAATGTCATCTTTTTTGGGCTGAATCACATTTGCAATGGCTTATATATTATATCTTCTTCATCCATTCATTCATTTAAAAAAGTTTGGGTTAATTCCATATTTTAATTATTGTGAATAATAGTATGTTTAATATGAGAGTGCTAGTATCTTTTGGCATATACATAGATCCTATTTCCTCAAAGAGGGATTCTACAGAGGAAGAACAGTTTACAAAGAAGATAAGAAAGCTACAATTTTTATCTCTAATACTGAGGAGAAGCTATTACCTATAATTTATGATTAAGTGGAAAATGTATACCACATAGAATAGCTACAAGGGACAAAAAATGGTTCACTGTCATTAACCAGTTAGCTCTTAGTTTGAATGGTAACCTGAATAAGAATCCATGTTATTTTGTTGTACCTCTGCTTAGTTATCATCCGTTAGCATTACCACTTGGTTCATCTGCCTATTATTGAGCAGACACAAATGCTGCTGCGGTAAGAGACTGATTACAATGTCCTTCTTATCACTGCAAACCCTGTCAGTGGCTGTAGGAGTGGTGATATTTATAGGAATACATATTAACAAACATTTTGTTTACTCTTGAAGGTCACTCACGTGCTTTTCTTTAGCACTCCATTCTTAATCCTCTAGTCTTACTTCTTCTAAGTCTTGAAAACTTAATACTTTCTAATCCCTGTTTAAAAAAGAGCATAGGACCAGGGATATAGCTCAGTGGCATAAGTGATTGCCTGAAAAGCCTGAGGTCAAATGTTCGATTCCCGGTACAAAAAAAAAAAAAAGCCTACAAAATAAAAAAGAATATATATCTGACATTAGTTTGTCATGATTATCAAGTAAAGGAAGTTATGACATATTGATCAAAATTTTACTTTCTCAAGAAATTTCTCCCCCTTTTTCCTATAGAACCATATCTGAGTAAAGCTATGAATATTTAATCAGTTCTAGATGTTCCTAATGTGTTGTACAAATTTATTTTTTTAACATACTCAGTCTTTCTTTCAGTCATCTAGTCACAGAAACTTTGAATGGTTTCATGTCTAGTAATCCATGATGACTGAGTAAAATAATCTTATTTCTCCTTGATGAGAAATATCTAGAACTCACATTTCTTCTATTGTAGACCTCTATTGAGTTTCAAAATATTATAATCACAGAAGGTCCACATTAAGTACATTTTTCTTATTATAACTCACAAATGACAACATTCTGAACTGCAGATAAGGAAAGTGTCACAATGACTATTGGATCCAGGGCTTTACTCTCATGAGCACAATTCATGCTTGGCAAATAGCAGTGCTATGCCCTATCCCTCAACCTAGGAATACACAGTCCTGTGCATTTCTACTGTAAACAATGTTAATTTACTACATGAAAAGGCTTGCGAACAGAATCAACTGATATACAAAATCTGTGTCTCCCTCTTCATTTTTAATTTCCCAATGCTGTGTGGATTTAATTGTTTAGCAAAAGTCAGAACATTTACATAACCTGAGTTACAAGGACATCCAAGAATGTTACACTTTGGAGTTCCTAACACTGATTTGAAATAAATGTAGTCAAGGGTTTGAATCCAGTTGAGATAAAAATATGTAGAGAATGCTAAAATTTCAGAAGTTTCACTAAGTTTCACAGAATAACTAATGCACCTTAAGCTGAGATATTACAATTTGTCTAGCTCCTGTGTTACCCTCATCAGTTTATAATTCAGTCTTTAATTTCCAAATTTATGTTTAAAATTATATTTATGAATCACCTTCCCTCAGCTATATATTTGATTTCCTTTTACAAAGAGGCAATATTTGCATCGGAAAATGACAGGGAATGACTCATCCAAATTAATCTACTCTTCAATTTGGAAAACCAAAATACCTTTAAGTTTCAATGATTATTTTTCTTTAAATAATTTTTGCCCATTAATGTATGGATCATTTTAATTTTTTGTTTATGTCATTCTTAAATTAATTAAAATATTATTCTATTAATATTAGTATTATTTTAGTTTCTTTTTTGTTTTATGTTTTATATATACCACTTTAGATTTACTATGAATAATTTTTTCAGTTTAACTCCTGGAGTGATGCTTATAAAATGCATACAGTGGGTTGCTTTATTGCTAGTATTTAGAAGCCTTAAGAAAGGGCTACTTCTCTGAGGTAGATGGTTTTTGGGGTTTTAGTCTGTTGCAAGATCCTACCTCTTCAATTTGTTGGGGATGAGAGGTTATTTCCTGTTTGGGCCAGCCCCTGGTTCTTTGGCACCATGCCCCAGTATTTTCTGTGATCTTTATTCAATCTTAGTCATGAAATATCAGGAAGAACAGATGTTTAGACCAATTATGTCACTTTTGGCTATAGTGGTACCATCAGCAATGACAATAGTACTAAATACAGCCTAGACAATGACAAACTAAGGTAAACATTAATTTTTGCCTTTAATTACATGGACTAGATTTGTGGTTATATAACAAAATCTCAAACAAAGCAGACAATTATATGCAGTGTACAAGTACTTAGTATGTCACTTTTGCACTCAGGGGTTAAAAATTAAAGTGAGTTAATGAGAAAATACAGAAGTAGAAGAAGAGGAAGAGATTAGGAGTAAGGTAGCAGGACAGAGGGGGATCATGCTAACTTTTAGAAATGGTGCTGAAGACTGGAGGGAAAGAGACAACAAAGAGATAAAAAGAAGAACAGAATCATAACCACAAAGAGGCTAGATCCCACACTCACACTCATGCAAGATAAATGAGAGAGAGAGAGAGAGAGAGAGAGAGAGAGAGAGAGAGAGAGAAAGAAGAAAAAGGTCCACTTCCAGGTATATCTCTGCTGTCACTGGTAGACAACATGTGGAGACAAGTCTCAATCTGTGTTAGTTTATCCCAGCAAGCCAGCAGTACTTTTTGGCAGGCTAATGGATAAACTCAGCAAGCCTGCACCTTCTTGCTGAGACCAGACTCATTTAGCCTGCAACCATCAGTGTATCTTTCATGAGCCTGAGCCCATCTGGGAGCAACTAGATGGAGCCAACAGCCTCAGTTGTCCCCTCTCCAGGAGGGCTCACAGCCAATTGCTCTCTCATGCCAGACAACTGAACCCTTAGTACTGACCACCAGCTACCGTAGTCCTTCATGTCTGGTGTTCACCTCCACTACTGCATCTTTCTATGGAGGCATCTGGGGTCACCACCAGCCACTGTGTGTCTACAGATTTGAACCACTCCTCCGGCACAGTAAGTACTATCTCAGGGAGAAGATGCTGCTGGCTACCTCCTTCTTCTTTGTTGAACTTTTCATTTTTGTTTACTCCATGGGCTTCAATTTACACTTCAGCTCATTCTTGGGTACAGGAACACACTTTCCTGCTTCTTGTGTTCCTCACAATGCTATATTCCATTGTATGGACAGCGTACTTCAGAGAGGTTCTTTCACTGCAGCTTACCTGCCAACTGGGTGCTCTATATGCATCATGTCTTTAATAAGGAATACACTTTCAAAGTCTGTATTTAATATCAATTAGTTTTACTTTTTCAAAATTTAAGGTGAGATTTCTAACATTTCAAATATTTTTCAGAATTTTTTAACTCAAAAATCATTTTTTAAACATTATTAAATTTAGTTTCTGGTCCTTTATTCTACTAGTTTTCAAACATTTTAACTATATCTACATTCAAATTTTTAAGTTTCATTTTCCTGTTTTCAACTTTATTTCTATCAGCTTAATTTTTTTAATTTAACTTTTTATTGTTATGCTTTATTGAATAAAATTAAGGGTAAACATTCTAGTTTTCTTCAATTATGAAGAATCATTAGTTAAATGTTTTATATGTATGATGCAACAAATTGTGTGAAATATGAAATTGTATATCTGCCTTCCTTTTTAGTGCTTTTGTTTTCTGTTATATATTATTGGTACATTATAATTTTTGCACTACTTTATCAAACTATAAATCACTTGAGTGCAATTATAACTATTCTTGTTTGTCTAAACAATATGTAAATTGTTTCTTTATTTTAAAGTTCAGGAACCATGCTGAGGCCTGGAGAAAATTGACAACTTTGGTGACAACAGCCTGGCCCTCCACACTAGTATGGGAGTCACACTGGGTATCTAGAAGCCTCAGGTGTCTTACTAACAATCCCTCATCCCCCACATAGCAGCATGGAGGCCATGCTGAGCCCCAGGGAGATTCAGGAGCATTGCATCACCATGCTATACCATTGTGGGAGTGACACAGAGCCAGTGGGAAACCTTGAGATCTTCAAAAATGACAAAAGAAAAGAGAAAAATGCAATCATGGCCCTCCAACCCACCCAGAACAAGTCCAGGACACATCAACATAGAAAAGCTCGGAAGTCACACATCTGAAATTTCTGAAATGATGGCAACTGAAGAAAAGAAACAACCCCTCAGGTATACAAGAAATCAGATCACAAGTAATCTCTCAGATTGAAAAAGAAATGACAACAATAATGGAAGCAATGCTCAACACATCTGAAGAAGACAGATAAAAAATGGAGGAGCATATAAAAATGATAGAAATCTTGAGTGAACAATATAGGAAAGCATTAGCATTCATGAAACAGAATCAAAGAGATATCCAGATATCCAGGAAATTAAAAATTCAATCATAGCTGGAAAAATTGCCTGAGTGAAACTAAAGATAAACTTTCAGAACTTGAACACAGCATTGCAGCTAATGATCATGAAAGGAAAGATCTTTTACAAATAACAAGGAACTAGAAAATAACATTTCAAAGGTTGGAAGATGATGAAAAGAAAAACAATGCAAGATGAGTAGGTGTCAAACCAACGGAAGGAGTCAACACAAATGACAAAAAGAGACTATTTGCAGAAGTAATAGTAGAAAATTTCCCAAGCATGGAAAAAGATTCTGACATATAGATAAGCAAAGCACATGGAATTCCAATTAGACATAACTGAAATAAAATTACAAACAGATATATAATAATCAAGATACCAGAAATTCAGGGCCAGGGACATAGCTCAGTGGCACAGTGCCTGCCTGGCAAGTGAGAGGACCTGAGTTCGATTCCTTGTACAAAAATAAAAAGATACCAGAAATTCAGCAAAAGAACAAAATATGAAAGTTATTAGAGAAAAGAAATAGCTCACCTATCAAAGAAAGGCTATCAGAATCGTGGCAGATTTCTCAACATAAACCATCAGGTCAATACAAGCTTAGAGTGAAGTATTTCAGGTCCTGAAAGTAAACAGCTAACAACCCATGTTGATGTACCCTGCAAAACTATCCTTCAAATTTAATGGAGAAACAAAATCTTTTCACAAGAAAGAACAACTAAAAAAATTCCTGAACACAAAAACAACCCTACAGAGAGTACTGAAAGATATTCTAGAAAGAGAGAAAAATTACTGCAATTTTAAGAACAACAATAAAAAGGAATCTACAAGCAGAGCAAGCAATTAAACAGAGGGAAAAGGTAGGAAACCAACAGCAGGAAACTTACATGACAAAGATAAGCCAAAACAAATCAGTTATAAGTAATAATGTAAAGGGCTTCAATTCACCAATAAAATGAAGCATACTGACAGAGTGGATCAAGAAAAAAAAATACAACAATATGCTGTATACAAGAAACACATTTAACTCAAGTGGAAATTCATAGACTGAAAGTGAAAAGATGGAATACAAAACTCCATGCAAAGAGGCCAGAAAAACAGCAGGGTAGCTATTCTATTTGCAGGCAATGTAAGCTTCAAACCAAGAATGATCAAAAGACATAAAGAAGGTCACTATATACTTGTTAGGGGAAAACTGCAAGAGTAGGAAATAACAATCATAAATATCCATGCATCAAATACAGGAGCATGCAACTATATAAGACAAATTTTAATGGACATGAAAAATCAAATAAGCAGCAGCACAATCATGACAGGTGACGTTAGCACCCCATTATCACAAACAGATAGATCAACTAGCCAAAAAATCAGCAAAGAAATAACAGAACTAATCCAAACTTGTGAACAAATGGACTCAGTAGACCTTTACAGGGTGTTCCACCCAACATCAGAATATACATCCTTTCAATTGCACATGGGACATTCTCTAAAATAGACTATGTACTAGCCAATAGAGCATGCTTAAGTAAATGCAAAGGAACTGAAATTATTCCATGCATACTACTGGACTATTGTGCAATAAAATTAAAAATTGTTGCAAAAAGAAACTGCAAAACCTCCATAAACACATGAAATTAAATAACACCCTCCTGAACAACAAGTGAGTCACAGATTAAATTAAAGAAGAAATTAAACGGTATTACCATCAAATGAAAATGCAGATACAACTTACTGGAACCTATGTGAGGCAAAGAAAGCAGTTCTCAGAGGCAAATTTATAGCATGAATTCCCACATCAGGAAAACAGAGTAAGCAGAAATAAACAACCATATGCTGCACCTCAATTTTATAGAAAAAGAAGAGCAAGACAAGCCCAAAGCACAAAGAATGGAGGAAACTATAAAGATCAGAGGAGAAATTACTGCAATCAAGACTAATAAAATAATACAAAGAATTAATGAACCAAAGAATTTGTTCTCTGAAAGAATAAATAAAAGTGATAGACCCCTAGACAACCTTATTAAAAAAATGAAAGAAAAACCGAAAATTTATGCAACAAGAAATGAAAAGAATGAAATCATTACAGATCCCACAGAAACTTAGAAGATCATCAATACCTACTTGGAAACTCTTTACTCTCATAGGATGGAAAACACAGAGGAAATGGGCAGATTCTTAAATACCTATGAATCACCAAATCGGAATCAAGAAGCTATAAAAATTCTGAATAACTCAATATCAGCCAGCGAAACTGAAAATGCATGCTGGGCATGGTGTTGCACACTTGCAATCCCAGCACTTGGGAGGGTGAGGCAGGAGGATCGTTGCAAGTTCAAGGCCAGCCTGGGCTACAACGTGAGCTCAAGGCCAGCCTGGACAACACAGCGAGATCCCGTCTCAAAAAAAAAAAAAAAAATTGAAAACGCAATAAAATCTTATGAACAATGAAAAGTCCAGGTCATGATGTATTGACACCTGAATGCTACAATAAATTTAGACAAGCTTTAACACAAATTCTTCTCAAACACTTTAACGAAATTGAAGGGAAGAAATTCTCACTAACTCATTCCTGGAGGCAAGTATTACCCTCATACTAAGATCAGAGAAAGACCCAACCAAAAAAGAGAACTGCAGGCCAATCTCTCTAATGAACATAGATGTAAAAATTCTCAATAAAATATTTACAAACAGAATGCAATAAATCCTCAAGAAGATTATGCATCATGACCAAATGGCATTCATCACAGGAATTCAGGAATGGTCCAATATACACATCTCAATTAATGTAATACACGA
>NW_004955404.1:38202168-38204998 GCF_000276665.1 Chinchilla lanigera
TGGAAAAGGTGATGAAAGAGGATTTCAGAAAATAGTAAGATATTCCTTGCCCATGGATAGGAAGAACCAATATCTCAGTTTTATTATTACCACAAGCTAAATGAGTAAAAAATAAGTAAAAAAAAAAAAATTCTATAGAGAGTTTCTGTGAAAATCAGGAAAATCCCAATTACGAGATCATAGAACTTTCTACGACTACAAACACACACACACAAAAATGCATCTAAAGGAAAATACTAGAATCTTAATTAAATTTTACATTCATTGAAACAGAGGATTCACATTCCCAAGATTGCTTTGTATAATATATGGTGAATGGCTACATAACAAAGGCATGAAACCTCTAAAACTGTTTTTCCACGTGGAGATCAAGAACCTTGCATGGAAAGAGAAGTTTTTGGAAATTTTCAAAATAAAAAAGGTGAACACAAACTACTGAAGCAATTATTAGAGGCCACCATTTCATCTAAAGTTGCTTCACTGAAAGAGTCATTCACAGCAGCTAACAACATTGCTAAAGCTCAGAACCCTTTACTATTAGTAAAGAGTTGACCCTGCTTACTAGTAAAGGCATTTATCATAAAATGTTAGGGCCTGCTGCAGTTCAAAAGTCACCACAAGTTCCTCTTTCAACTTTCACATAGGTCAGTAGATTGAGTAGTACAGGATATTTAGGTACAATTGTCGGAAAAAGATAATGTCTCTGTGGTAGGAAATCCAGGTCGAAAAGTCTCCCCTTGCTGTTAGTAAGGCAGCATTGCTCATTTTTGAGCAATATGTGTTTCAAGAGGACATTCATGAGGATATACTATGTGTGCTTTGACTGCCTGCTAATACCACCACTGCAGAAGTATTTGTCTTTGAATGATTATTTATCAGGGAAACTGAACTGTTCATTTTTATCAGTAGGTGGACAGAGGAAGTAGCTGCTATGAATGGATGTCTTTCAGGTTTTACTACTCTGATCAAAGAGGTTGCTTCTGAATGTGAGTCTACACACTCTGTCACCTATACAGAAATACTGGCTAGACTAAAATGTCTCCTGAGCTTCATGACATTTTTCAGGAATGATTAAAATTATCTATCTCATTAACATATATACCCTTAACTCATAGGCTTCCATTAAGCTCTGGGATAGCATACACACATCTTCTCCTACCCAGAGAAATTAGAAGGTTGTATGGCTTTCAGTGTTTCAGTCAAAAATACTTGACACTATTTTTGAGTTTTTCTTTAGAACACAGTCGCTATTGGTAGCACATTTCAGTGGCATAAAATGGGTAGCAAAACTTGTTTACTCATGTGACATTTAACTTGCTTAACAAACTTAAGGGATGATTCATGGGGCTGGGGGTTTAGCTCAGGGGCTGGGGATTTAGCTCAGCAGCAAAAGCGCCTGCCTGGCAAGCACAAGGTTGTGAGTTCGGTTCCCGGTACCGGAGAAAAACCAAAAAAAATAAAATAAAAATTAAAAAAAAAAATAAAATAAAATAAGGGATGATTCACAACTGTGTTCCACCTGTCAGATAAAGTGGAAGTATTCAAAACCCAACTGGAATTATGAGGTCAATGAATGAATACTGGAATTTCTAATGTATTTCAATTATTATAGAGATTTTCAAATAAATCAAGCCAGGGCCTTCTTCCTCCCAATTGGTGCACGATCAGTTGTCTCAGCTTTCTAATGAGTCAGAGCATCACTTCTCGAGCCCAAAGACCTCCAAACTGGAAAGGAATAAATCTGCAAGTAATTTGTAAATAAACCAGGTGAATTAACTTAATCTGTGCTTGAGATTGTAGATAAGAGTGGCCTTGACTGTGAGTTTGAGACACCTACAAATCTTTATACATCATGGATGAAATCAAAGTGGAATAACCGGATTTCCACAAAAGTACTGAGAAGCCCACTTCTATTTCAAACATCTTATCCTTGGGAACAAGGGTTTTCTGTAGTGATACCACTGAAAAGTAGATTATGGCATAGACAGGACATAAACAAAACAATTTGGGTGTCTCTGTCTCATCACACCCAGAGGGAACCATCCAGTTGCAGGAAAATAAACTTGGGTAATGCTCTGATTCATGGTGAGTTGTATAATTATTTCATTATATTACAACTTAATCATAATAGAATAAAGTGCATAATATGTAAGGTGTTTGAACCATCCTGAAATTTTAACCCACTAAGACTGTGAGAAAAAAATCATCTCTTGTAACAGCAATTCTAAGAGACAAAAGAATTTGGGTCTGGTGAATTAGTTCATTTTCAGTTCATGGTTGAATGAGCTTTTAAGATTTGGGTCTGGTTGTAGAAGGGAGGTCACTGGAGAAAGTCCCATGGAGATTATCACCTACCTTTCTCTGGCTTTTCCTGCTTTCTCTGCTTCCTGGCTGCCATCGGTTGAGCAACTTTTCTGCCAGCATTTCTTCCATGCCATTTCTAACTAAGATGTAATTAATTACTGGCTGAAACATCTGAAATCATAAGCCAAAACAAAGCTCTGGTCTTCTAAGGCGTATATGTCAGGTATCTTGTTACAGCAACAGAAAAGCTGACCAATACATATTTCTCTTTCTGTCTGCATTTAGTTTGTTTTGGCTAACTCTTGTCTTCTCATGATAGTGTCTTAATTTCTTACAGTGTTTTGAACTAAATATTGGTTTCCAATTTAATTGAAATATAAACTTCTGGAAAATGAGCTTCAAATCTTTTCCTGATTAAATTTAAATTAATCATAATTTCAAGTAAAAATGTTATTAATTTTAAATATAAAGGTGTTTCTTATCATATTTAAGATGAACTTTTGATTACAGTAGTGGCACATTGTAA
>NW_004955404.1:38205300-38231381 GCF_000276665.1 Chinchilla lanigera
AGCTATATCCCTGGCCCTGATTAAATTTTAAAATCCCTGATTTACATTATTTTTATAAATGACATTTCACAATTTATACAGAGAACCCCTTCCAAATGGAGTAAATACAATTAACTGAAAAGGGAATAATCAACACAAATCAAATCAGTTATATTCTTATAACAGTCAAAAAGTTGCTTAGTTTTTTTCAGGTTTTCTAGAGTCATAGTAATAATTATGTATATTTGAGGAATGATAAAATTAAACAAGTTTATTGATTTTAATCTTTATCATTGATATATCTCAATTCCACTATTTAGGTATTCAGTAATTTTAGATATTAAAGAAGGAAGGGAAAAATACATATATATACATGAGATAGCTAAGGTAATTGTACTACTAATTTCTATTAGTTTATTGAAAGGAATAGTTAAAATTGTTTGATCAATTTTGCATGCTTATATCTGGTAATCTGAAGAACTACTTTCAAGATAACAATATACAATATAATATCAATTATTATTGTGCTATCCTCTTGTTTTGAAATTCTATATCATTTTCATTGTGTTTTTCTAATTTTTTTATTCCTTTAAAATAAAAAAAAAAAACTATGTTATGTTGCCATGGCTCAATTTTTTGGCAATAATAGTTTCAGGTTGTAATGGAAGAGTTTTTCTTCTTTTTAAATTCCCAATAGCCTTCTTTTTAAGTAGTAATGCACTAATGAATGTGCAAGTGATTTATTAGAATTAACTAACGTTTGGCTTTTGTTAATTTTTGAAACATAATCTACATAAAAGACTCTTACAGTGCCTTAGAATTAAAGACTAAAATTTATACTAATTTTGTACTAATTTTATATTAACATTTAATCCCACTTTTATTAAGTACAAACTGGGAAAATGTTCAGCATTTGAAATGTATTGTTCTTTAATAGGATTATAATTTACTTAATTCATTTAGATGTATATACATTGAAATCCCAGGAAATTTACAATTATTAACCAATTTAAAGTTTTAATATCCACCCACATTATATTAAGTTGTTGGGAGATTAAAGCAAGACACCATGGGTGTTATATGGTATAGTTTATAAAATGTACAGATTTATTAGAGCCTACAGTTAGCAAAAGCACCTGTATTCTAAAATACATTTAGTATGCTATGTGAAAGAAATTAGCTTGTTTGATTAAATAAATCATAAGAATATAGATTCTCAAACGCTTTGGTGAAATAATAATGATTTTATTTATAGAACAAAAATATTAAGGAAAATAATATAACTTTTATGTGCAATAAATCAAGATCTGCTTATTCCAAAACAATTTTCTTTTCTGTGCATGTATTCTTAAAAGCTAAAGTTCAGCCTGAATTGAAACCTACCTCATATAAAAATTTAACTAAATGACCTTCAACATGTCAATTGATATAAGCTTATTCTGTTTAAAAAGGAGAGGATTAAGACATGGGCAGAGGGTAGGGACGGAGGGGAAAAGGGATAAAGAATATTTCAATGTGTTTTGTACTTGTACCAACTTCTAAGAAGGAATACAAATACTATGGACTACACACGTGTATTAATAAACTAATTTTTTTAAAAAAATAAGATTATTCTTTATTTTGATATATCTATTTTACCTATTTTATGCCATACTGAGACATAAAGATAATTAAGACATCATTTAATCAAAGCACAATAAAGTAAGGACATGAGATATAATCATATCAATTGGTTATAGCCCAGAATCAATGTAAGGAAAGTATAAGCTACATTCTGAAAAAAAAAATTTTTAAAGAATTGAGAGATCAGAGATGTTTGGAAATTGCCAATCCTGCTTTCTTAAATAGGTAAGGTGATACACAACTGAAAGTGCAGATAGGATGGATAATTACAGGTAGAAGAGAATGTTAGGAACAACACAATGATTATAGTGTTAGGGCAAGTGAAACTACATGACATAATATCACATAACACTTGGACAATAAATGAGACATTTGTTATATGCCTGTGGGGAGAAGTGTGAATTGACTTGTATGGGCAGATAGAACTCCACATGCAAACACTGCTTACGAAAGATTATATTCTTTGCTCTTGTCTATTCGGGACAGATAACAGTATGAATATTTTCTATACTTGCTGAAACATTCAAAGTCAGAGATAAAGAGAACATAACCTGAGTTTTGAAAAGTGGCCTTGGAAAAAGTGTAACAGATGAGAGACATTATGAATCGAGGCAAACTATACACAAAAGTGCAGTCAATTATAAAATGAGACAAACATAGTTGATTCCAGGACAAGTAACTCTAGGTTGTGTTTTCATCTCCTAACCTTAATAATCTCTACTGATATATTTTGAACCAGGGTTAGTTTTTGAGCATTTCTATTTGTACTTTTTCCCACTCATTTTTTAGATTCATGGTAAGCAGAGATCTAAATGTATATAATGCAAACACTTATGAAGTTGTGGTCAATTTTATTAATAGTGCCCTGTCTAAGGAAAAATGTCATATATTCCCCAGTTATTGGATGCATGATACATGTGTGTGTGTGTGTGTGTTTTATTAATAGTGCCCTGTCTAAGGAAAAATGTCATATATTCCCCAGTTATTGGATGCATGATACATGTGTGTGTGTGTGTGTGCATGTGAGTGGATGAACTATAGTTTGTTAATCATGCTAATTAACTCTTCTTTGTCTAAAAGTCTGCTATCTGTTTATTCTCTCAATTCCTTGGAGAAGTACTGAAAAGATCTGCCAATAATTATAGAACTATTCATCTTGTATTTACTGTTATTTCTGCTGGCCAAATTTTTAAGTATGAGATTAACTGTATATAAGTTTAGATATATCTCTTTGCCTTTTTCTATTATTTTTTGACATTTGTACATATTTATATTTAAAGCATATATCCTGTTATGTAACATATTTATTTATAGTTCAATATAGTAAAAATAATCCTTGTTTTAAAGTTCTTTATAAGATCACAGACAGTGTGCAATTTTCCAGTGTCCAGCATCACTCGTTAGTCAAAATAAATGCTAACAGATATTACTAAAATAAGAGATAAATAAATGAAGTATGAATTCACATTCCAGATAACTTTGGCTTCAATTATCACTTTCTTTGCCACAGAATTTCTACCTCTTCTAACTTAAACTTCTAAATGACAGCTATTTTGCCACTCAGTTATTCTCTACCTAAATAATATTGAGCTTTTTATATATTTACCCATCTGTGTGTGTGTGTGTGTGTGTGTGTGTGTATGTGTTTGTGTGAGTGTCTGTGTGTAAACACACAAAGATACCCAAAATTATGTTGGAATACATGCCTATCCAATTTTTTATCACAAATATCTATCTTGTTTTCCATAACAAGGAAGTGGAGTTTAGGTTCATGTATTCCTAAAATCTATTAGTAATTTTACTATATAATATACACAGGATGTGATGGCAGAATACAATGCATCTTTGAATAAAAATTTATTACAGTGGAACACACATTAACGTTAATTCCCTCAAAATACTTCCTTTCACTTCAGACACTAATCCCATGATTCTTGACACTTTCTGAAACAGTTCTGGAAGTCCTCTTTCATATCTGCCTTTGGTTGCTCTGTTGTGGCTGCATTTGTGCCCTGAATCAATTCAGAATGCTTCCCTTTCATAAGCACTCTGAGTTTGGTGAAGAACTAAGGTTTCTTTCTTTTTTATTTGAAAGAGAATTTGAAAAAGACCAATAGCAAAATGCCAAGAATGTAGACAGAAAACAAAGCAAAACAATAAGAAGGATGCAGGATTTCAGAACGAAGTGATAGGGATTACCAGTGTAAGGACATGAAAGACAAAGTGGAACCCACAACATACCATAGAAGTTGGGAAAGCGAAAGAAATTGCTCAGACAAGATTTTCTTCATGCCAGATCTGCTGAGCAAGGTAGATGAGGACACACTGTAACATTTTTATTTAACAGAAATTGCAAAAGTGCTTGATCAGTGAGGGATAATTCACCAAGTATGATGGAAGTATAAATTTAAAAATATTTTTCAGTAAAGGAAGAATTGCCATTAATCTTCCTAAAATACAGTACTTCCCTTCATCTTGAGCATAGTTATCCCATCTTGTGGCAATGTGCCTTTTAATATAAGAAGATTGTTTTTAATATTGAAACTTTCACTGAACTTCTCTGCTCATCTCGTAGCACCTGGTACTACTATATATCAGATTAATTAATAGGAAATATAGCCTCATTTATCAAATTCCGAGTTTTTGTTTAAATCTTTGGATGTTTGCACTTAAATCTTTGGATTTTTGGTTTAAATCTTGTAGACATCATGAAATCGAATACCATGTTCCTTTGGATTATTTACTGTTAAAAGGTGAAATTTCTGGAGACCGCTTGAGTGTCCATCATAAAAATGAAGAAATAGTACATCAAAGCTCATAGTTCACTACAAAGAAATTTAAGACTTTGGGTATTTATGTAAGTATATTATGGTAGTAGTGTCAAATAGCTAAAAATTCATATATAAACATATGTCAATGATGAAATGCGATTAGAAATGCATTATTATCTGACACTTAACGATTACTCCCTTTTGTATTATTATTTCAGGATATATAAATCATATAAAAATGTGTGTAGTGACTCAAAGTGTAAGACACAGACATCTTTTGTATGCAAGACAGAATAAATCAAAATGTAGAAGTATGGTATTTTAGGCAATTAAATGCAATGAGTTTAGTATACAGAATGAAAAATTATTATAAAGATAAAATTCTAAAATGTATGAAAAATAAACACTGGCTTCCTACTTTCTCAAGCACAGTATCTGAATACTATAGACAATATGTTTTACTTAAGTATATTTTATTATGCTTTATTGATTCATAATAAATGTGTTTTTATTTCTCTAAAAAAAACAAAGACAAAAACATTGGTAAAAACTAAAATTTTATATCAAAATTTAACACATAATACATCAGACTTTTCTAACCATAGACTATAGTCCTAGAATAGACTGAAACTGCAAACTAGTAAATTTATATTTTATTGACTTCAGCAAGTGGATAATTTTAGTTCAAACATTTAGATATCAAAAACTATTTCATTAAAGAAGGAAGCAATTATGTAAGAACATGGAAAATGTGTTCTTAGTCTTTGCTTATTTATTTAAAGCCAATTTCACTAGGTTAGTAGCAAGAAAGTTAAGAAACTACTGACTTAAGAGAACAGACTTTTAGGCTCTTAACCTCTTACTTATTAAGAGCTTGATTTGGGTTTTCTTCTGAGTCAGTCAGGGACACCGAGGCTGTTTTTGCTGAAAAGTCGTGGCACTTCACTGGACACTCAATGGGGAGCTATAAACAGAAAAAAGCTTGAAGTTCACTTTGTATCTTTCACTTTATTACCTTAAAACTATGGGTCCAATCCTTGCTCAGCTCTGCATACTGACATAATAATTTAGAGATGGTCTGTCTAAAAGGTTGAATCACTCTAAGTTTACATAACCTGTCTCACGCACCCCCCTCCACCCTGCAAACTGAGAACAAGATTTACAGGGACAAGCAAGGACAGTGTCCTGCCTGGAAGTCTCCAATGATTGCCCTAAACTTACACTCACCTTCGAGGCTAGTGGAACCTCTGTATAGTTGAGAATTTGCCCAGCAGCAGCCACTTTCTTGTGGAGACTGAGGTACCACTCAAGAATTACAGATGCTACCAGAGTCATCTTTCAAACCCAGATATGAGATGATCAACCCACTCCAGCCCATCTCAGTCCTTGTTTAAAAACTGACATCATTCTTTCCTTAATGGGATAGCCTGATCACATCCACCGAAACTATGTCCCTTTAGCTCTTCAAGCTAACATCCTTTTCCATTTTTTCTCCCTTTCTATCTCTGCTGATTAAATTTGCCTAATGATATCTCCTGAAGTGCTTTACTTTGACCAGAGTGAAGATTATTCAGGATGAGTTGAGCTTTCCCTATTCTTGTTAGGTAAATCTCCTCAAATCTCACTTGGTGATGGCAATAATAATTTGCTCTGTAGATTGAATGTATTTCCATATTTACTTATCTTTTTTGTGTGTGTATGACTTTGCATCATTCCCTTTGTTATGCAAAATGGAGTAAAAGGATACATATTCTGTACAAGTGATTATTTACCAGTATATGCATTATAATTGGTGTCTATACAATGCAATTTTTACAAATTTATTGTATGAATAAGTATTATTTTGACAGGTATCTCTCCCATATACTGTAATTTATCTAAAAATGTAAAGTAATTGAAATTTACTTCTAACCAAAAAATGCAAAGAACAAGAAGCCCTCTTACACCGCTATTATCCTACCTACTGAATCCCCATCTGAGACACATTGTTTATTGTTAATTTGTCATATAATTCTGTAGATACCCTTTGTATATGCAAGTAATATGAATACTAATTATAATATAAATCATAATATACTTTTATGTACTTTTTTCACTTTCTGTTCTGCATAAATTATTGAACTACTTCATTCTGTTCAATATAATAATACATTAAATAATACAGGAAATTATTTGACCATATTGCATTAATTACTATTTAGGTTGCTCCTGAAACCTAATGCTGAAGTGAGTAAAACTCATACATCTGTGAGGATATTTGTGACTACAACCTAAATTCTAAAAGTTGAATGGTTGACACAGTGTATATTTATTTAACAGATGGTTCTAAATTGCAAGCCACAAAAGTTTATCAATTTGTATCATTACAGCAGTGTATGAGCATGTATGTGACTTGGTGCTATCCTCAATGCTGAATGTAATTATCCTACTTCAAAATCCTCCAGGGATACTGCACTAGAGTTCAATTCTTATGCTAACCACTTAGAATGCTTACTGACTTTGTATAAATCCAGAGATTACCATAAACACTGAAGGTTGGATAATTTGCTAGAACAATTCACAAAACCCAAAAAGTTGGCATACTTAAGATTAGAGGTTTTATTAAAAAGAATACAAATACCTGGAAAGGTCTAGGATATTAGTATTTCCTTGTTCCTTCCTGGTGGAATTGGTTTACAGTACACACCTGGTACATCAATGTGTCCACAAAAAGGGAGATACACTCAGCTTTGAGTCCAGTGGTTAGTAGTTCTGTGATGTAAGAATGATTTATTAAAACACTGGCCATATGATTGTCTTCCATCTCCAAACACTTGCTACTATCACAAGATCAGGCAGATAAAATTCAAACTTCTAACCATATGCTTAATCTTCCTTGAGATCAGTCCTTATCCTAAAAGTATTTTGTGGCCCATCATGAGTCATTTCACTAATCCAACAACTTTTATTAATTTTACCAAATTTCAAAAAATCTATATATAATTTGTACTCTGCATATGGCAATGGAGCCAATGCCATATTTATCTATTATTACACTTTTGTACCCTAATGGTGGTGATAATCTGATGTGTCAAAATCATGTACCATTGTTATTTTAATATTTGTTTAGCTTATTATTAATGAATATGTGTATATTTCTGTATTTAAGAGCCATTCTATGTTCCCATTCCCTTTCTTAATACACTTAATTCTTATTCATTGCCCATTTCCCCCAGGAATTTTTAATCCAGACTTATTTTATTTATAAAGCTAATACATTTGATTTGTGTGTGTGCATGAAACAGAGAAGTTCCATCAATTCTTCTAATGATTTGATAGCCATGTCTTGTGAAATAAATTAACATAAACTGACAAAAGGCAGATTAACAAGAGAAAAGACAAATGGACTTCTCTGTTTACAAGTGCACAATGTCATACAAACTATAAAACCCAAAGAAGAGGGAGGTTATTGAGGCGGAGAAGGAAGTAGAGTAGTAAGCACTGTAAGAGACAGAGTAAATTATTTTTAGAGAAACCAAAAGAGCCAAAAGAACAGTGATCTGGGACAGAGTTCAGCTGATTGCTGGGTGTGGTGTCAACTCTAATCTTTGTGTAAGTTAATCTTCTGAGGAATCAAGCCTGTAGATGGACAGAGAAACTTCAGAGAAAGCTTTTTTACACTTTATAGAACGAAGAGAATTAAGAGATTTTGGGCAAGGGGAGGTCAGCAAGTGCTTCTTTATTTCAGCATGAAAGATGTCAGAGTTTAGGGTACCATTTCCTAAGCTCCAGCTGAACACAGACACACAGACACACACACACACACACACACACACACACCCCTCTCTAGTTTATTATCCTAAAGTGATCTTCATTTACCATGTCCAATTGTAATTGTTTCTAACATTTTAAATGGTACAATATTTATAGTAAATTTAAAATTTTATCAATTTTTACTTTATTTTGTATCTTGAATTTGATAATTCTAATAAAAACAGTAATACATGAATAGTTTCCTAACACTATTTTCATGTTCATTCTTAAAAAATTTAAGATGCAATTTGGTTTATTTTGTATATCTCATACATCTGAGAAAAGTTATAAAAATTACATTAAGCATTACCAACTCTATTTGCATCATGATAATTACATCAGTTTTATTTTTCCTTGATTCACTAACATGATGTTTTAAAAGATAGCTCAATATTAATCCAATATTTTACTTCTGGCATAAATCTAGTTTGTTGTGTTATATTATATCTTATTTGACTATAGTTTGTGTACTGTATATAGATGATGTTAAAACACCTAATGTTTCTGTTATTCTGTTTAAAACTCTTGGAGCAGTTATTTGCCCTATTCAGTATTCTCAGAGGAGAAAGCATAGGTTAACTTATTCATTGGGTTTTTAGACTGTGTCCTCACTTGCATAAAACCCGAGACAATGACTGTGGGGAAGCACATATTTTGGTGTGAAATCCCAGAGAGGTGCAATGAAGATTTAGGAGACTGAAACAGGAAAGGGAGATAACCAATTAAAAAAAGCATTTTATAGATGAACCCTGAAATTGATGAGGGAAATTTGACCATCTTAAAATCTTTAACACATGTTTGTATTATGCTAAGTAGGTAGAAAAGTAAACATGATGCTACCGTCTGTATTCTGCTCTGATTTAACAAAATCCTTACACATGCTAAAACCATAAAATTGAAGTTTATGTGTTAGCGTTAACAAGTGAATTTCTGCAAACACTTCACCTACATACATCGGAAGAGTGAGAATTTCTGGAACTGAAAGCAAAAGCTTCCCCAAAATCTACTAAAAACTATCTCAGCAGTACTTTGGCAAGAAAAAGCCCTCAGAATTTACAATGGTGCCAGAAGTGTTCAATACAATCATTTACCCAAAGCACATCCTTCATTAAAGCTAATCAAGCACACAGCATATTTAAGGTGGGAGCCCAATCTCTTAAATGTCTTAATACAAATCAACCAATAGATAAACAAAATTAAATACACAACAGCAGCAACAACAGTAAAACTAATTTTTTTTCTTCATTAGGGTCAA
This sequence comes from Chinchilla lanigera, assembly GCF_000276665.1. Classification (NCBI taxonomy): domain Eukaryota; kingdom Metazoa; phylum Chordata; class Mammalia; order Rodentia; family Chinchillidae; genus Chinchilla; species Chinchilla lanigera. The sequence goes on from NW_004955404.1 coordinate 38,214,721, forward strand.
ATATCCCAAAGCCAAGACTGATGTGTATCTTCTTCTTCTTCTTTTCCTTCCGTTCATAGTAGATTTCCCTCACATTTGGCCTATATTAAAGCTAGTGTAGGTTGCTTACAGGGTAAATTCCCATAAGAAGTGAGCCATATTTCCTAGTCAGTGTATCCACAGTCACTTCAATGTCCCAATAGCAATCCACAGCATAGGAAACATCCAAAGACATTCCAGTGAGTCCTTAAACTTCCACTGTATTCATGCGTTCACCTTTCCCCAAAGTAATGCATGCATGTATAGAGTAACAGTCAAAATTACCCTCCATTTATTAACTCCTTTATTTTTAAATTATTTTCCTTGACATATTTGCAATCCACAATAATTTTCTTTTGAGGAATTGGTATGGATAGATACAAAGAAAGACAGACAGATAGACAGAGAATCAGCCCCACACTGGGCAATCACATAGGAAACAGTCTTAGATATAGCAAATCTCTGTGCTTGCAATGCATGTCCACCTATTCTTTTTATACCTAGTATTTTACTTATATTTTAAACACCTTCAATATCCCTCATTTCCCCTTTTTCCCCTTTCTGTGATCCCCTTCCCTATCTCCAAAAGGTCCCAGTTTCCTTTCTTATCAGGTTTTTGCCTGAAAGAAGGAATCTTTGTGGTCAAGCTGTAGTCATGACTTTATGTGGTACCTTATTGTCCTCACCAGAGGAATTATATGCCATGGTAACAAGACTCTCTGTACAGTCCAGGAGAGCCTGAAGCATTTGGAGAGGAAAACACAAATTTCCTAGCTAGTTGTTAAGAACTGTTTGACTACCTCCATATCCCATTTCCTAGATGCTTAGATGCCAGAGGTTAGAGAAACATCACCATTCCTTAGTGTTATGGCTTAGATCTAGGATGACCCCTCAAAAAACTCGCATATGTCCTTAGATGGGATGTAAGGAAATTGAGGCTTCGATGGAGAAAAAGAGTCACTGGGAGGGTGAACTGGTAGTGTGTATCCCTTGCTGGCACTTGCCCTTCTTTCTCTGATTTCTCTCTGCCATGACAAAAGCAGGTTTCCTTGACCCATGTCCTCCTGCCACATCATTTCCATGTTTAAGCTCAATAGCCAGGTGAACACGCAGAAATTTCTGAACTATGTCACAAAATAAGCTCGCCCTACTTAATTTATGGGCATTGGATACTGTGTCTCAGAAGCAAAGAAAGTAACTTGGACAAATCTTATTAGCGCTGGGGTTTAATCTGGGGCCTCTTACATACTAGGCAAGCTCTTCACCATTAAGCCAGGGAGGCCAGGCAACATGACCCTAAAAAGGTAGTGCCTGCCGCACAGAGTTCCTTGGAGATTTCAGGAAGGTGGGAAGCCAGTAATATAGAAAGTCTGCTGAGGATGGCTGCAGGCAGTGAGCAAAGTCACCTCTAGGGAGAAGACATGAGTGTTAGCACCTTCAATGCTGTAAGGATGGAGCTGCCCAAGCTAGTTCACATCTTTGTCCCAGGTGCTGGATACATAGCTACAAGATTTAATGTTTGTCCTGCTGGGTGTCAGTCTTGCTTTAGTCCCATGTGTGTCTTTCTTCCTTTTCCTCCCTTTTGGAATGGGAATGTTTACCTTATGTGATTACTTATTGAATGTGTACAACATTCAGTACCTTTTTAAAATAGAATAATTAAACAAAAGCAAAATACCAAGAACATAGACAAAAGCAAAACAAAGCTAAAACAATAAAAATGGTACCTTTTGAAATTTACAGTGGCTCACAGATAGTTCTTAGGTCTCAGAGGAGACTGAGTTTCAACTTTTAAGTGATGCTAAAGCTGTTAAGATTGGCAGTTCTGAGAGACAGAATCTAATATAAGGATGTTGATGCATTTTTGTGGACCAGGAACATAATGCTATAGCTTGGATCAAGGATATCCCACAGAGACTCCATGAACTCCTAAGTGGAGCTTTTGGAGATGGTCAGTTACAGGGGTGCTGCAGCAGATGTGCTGTCAGGCAGGGGCATGGTTGCATGATGTGTGTCGCTGGGCCTGACCTGGAAGGACACATCACCTTCTTCCCCTCATGCTTTGGCTCACTGTTTTCCAATAGTCAAGCCATGGATTTGTCTTACCCTTCTAAAAGCTTTAACTTTTAAGTCTGTGGTGAAATTAGAACATATTAGACATTTACACTTGTCTGTTTCTTATATCCTTTCTGAATGCAAGAAAACAGCACACAGAACATAATCCTCACAATGCAGAATTTGTTACCATCAATTTAGATCCCTTCTGGGTGAGATCAAGTGACCACTAAAAGAACAACATAATTTCAGTGTCTCACTCAGAACACAAACTTGGTTGAAATGTGTTGTAAATCAATAAATTAGTACTGTGATTTAAGGGTGCATGGATCTCTTGTGTTAAATATGAATAGGAGAAAGAACATTTATTATAATTTAATATTAGAGAAATAACGTGTACTAGGCATGGATCTAGATCAACCTGGGAAATTATGGGAAATATTGAAGGACTAAAATTGAGTTTGGGAATTGCAATGTAAAGGATACAAATATATGATTTTCTAAATTTCATGAACTGGTTTAAATAAAAATGGGAAAGTGGTTTTATAAAAGAAAGATCTAAATACATCATTAAATATCCTTACACATGTCTCCAATATCATGTAGATAATGATACAAAAGTAAATTAATTGGATACTAATTGAAATTAAATTGTATTACTGAAAATAAAAAAGTAGTAATAAGAATATTGTTAACACTTTTTTCATCATCACCAGGAGAGGTCAAATTTAAATTCCTTCCTAATAATGTTTTTAAAGTATTATTCATATATTTCAAAAATATAGTTTTAATATTTATACACATATTTACAGAAAAATTTCAAAGAATCTATTTATCTGTTTATATTAATCTAAATCAATAACTAAAGCATTTTATTTACTTATTTTGCAAAGCACAAAATAAACACATGTTCAATGTCTAAATTAAGGAACAATAGAGAAAAATTCTGTCTTTAGCAATTTTGTTTTATTATAGAAGACAAGGCCACAATGTTTTAATTTTAAAAAGAAGCTATGTGATGCTAAGTGGATGCTTTTATAACCAAACAGAAACTACATGACAAGTAGTCAAAAGCTGTGATGTTAGGATTTTCATATATTGCTTAAAAAAACTGTAAGGAGAAGTATGAGCTGCATTATGCTGTCCATTATGCACACTAGAATACACACGTAACATTTTAATGCATGTCTCATTCATAGCTATTGTTTCTGTAAAGTTTTTCAAGACAGCCTCAAAGCCGCTGAATCCAGGTTTAATTCTAAATTTCATTTCTTTTTGGATTGCATTATCCTTAAGCAATGCATCATCATCACAGGTCATTGCACTGATGAAATTAATCTGATAAAACACCTGTGTGACAGAGAAAATGATATATTAGTGTGATTCATCATTAATGAACATCATCAGCCCATGATCTATTAGTATATTGCTCAGAAGATGGTGTCATTAGGAAGGAGCGCGTTCCCAGTGTTAAATTAAGGTGCAGAAGGAAGTAGCTAGAGTCTGTCAAAACCCAGGAGACAGCAGGCAGATACGCCAATATGAAATCAAATTTCCCAAAACTTTTACTTATTTTCTACTTAAAAAGTGTAAGAGTTGCATCTTTGCTAATAAAGTTTACTACCTTACAGCAAAATTAAGTTTGTCTTGATTATTCATCTGCTATTAATTGCTTTCCCGTCTTCTATAAATTATACCATTTATGAGGCACAGGCACACAGGCTGCATCAGCAATGAGAAACACAATTTTATGTGAGGCTAAAACATAGATAAACTTGGAATATTTATGAAAAATGATTGCCCTGTAAGATCCTTTCTGCGTGCACTTGCTTAGGTACATGTGGCCAAAACTACACCTCATTTCACTAGCTCATTGGTAAAGATCTCATCATAAATTGACCCCGATTAAGGAAGACTCCTCACTTCCCAGGCCTAAAACTTCCTTTTTCCGTAAAGCAATGCTCAGAGTTTCAATCTTGAAAAATCTCTTCTCCCTTCATGGAGACAACCTGCAAGGAGTAAGACGTGTCCCAGTGACATCACAGAAACAGAACTGAGCAAGTTAGCACAGCAAAGATTCTGAAACTTAAACTAATATTGGAAAAACTCATGAGATTAGGCCAGGCCCCAAATGCTAAACCTCAACAAAGTGATTGTCTTTGTCCAAAAAAATTAAATAGAACCTAGAATCTCCAATCAAAACATATAAAGTGTGCAGGATCCAATTAAACTTGTCATCCCAAAAACCAAAACAGCTATACTTTGAGAGTTGATGAACTGATACGAAACTGTGATAAATCAGACATTTGGAAGTATCTAGCATCATAAAATGCTTCAAAGTTCACTTGCACATTTTCTTGCAAACAGTGAAAACATATAAAACTGCAAAAAATAAGTAAAAGTTATATAAAAGAAACAATTGGAAGTTACAGAAAATATATTCACTGATCCTTTTTTAATTTGATGTACTGAGTGAAGTCAGTGGACTTGAGCACTAGAATCTCCCAATATGAACAAGAGTGAGACAAAGGAAAGAAAGAACGAGACTTAAACACATAGGACAACGAAACTCCTAACATGTTTTTCATCAGCATCCAAACAGATAGGAAGAATGTGAAACTGAAGAATATTGGAAGAAACAATGAAAATATGAAATAATGGCTGAATATTTGTCACACTTTATTTAAACAAATCAAATAAAAGTGTAGGGCTATAAATTAAAGAATCTAAATGAAAGTTTTCTTCAGTAGGGTCACTTCAAAGTGACCCTAAGACATTAATAGTCAGATTTTTGAAAAGTAAAGATGAAATAAATCTTATTTGAGCAGCCACAGGGGTGGGGATATAACTCAGTTGTACAAGCACATGTTTGGCAAGTCCCAGGTCCTGAGTTCAAGTCCTGGTATCAAAAAAAAAAAAAATGTAGCCACAGATAAACAATTTTTTGGAGAATACCAGCTTGCATGTCAGCATATTTTTCATCTGAAACCCTGAAATTCTGAAGAAAAGTACAGCAATTAAAAACATAAACAGTCCTATCGATTGCAATTTCTACATCTGGTCAAAATAATCTTCAGGAATGAAGTGGGAATGAACACATCTCAGCTGAAGGAAACTTTAAGAGTGCGTTATTAGCAGAGCTCCTCTCAGAGTGGTTAAAGGAAGTTCTTTATGCAGAAAGGAAGTTCAGGGACACAGATTTGTAGAATGCCAGGAAGAAAGAAGTAACAGAAAGAACAGATAGGTGGGAGGGGCAAAAGAGACTGTCCCTTTCCTGTTGGATGTTATGTAATGTAATGTAATGTAATCTCATCTTCACCCTGGGTGGTGCTTTTACGCAGGCACGCTCTTCCTGTCTTTCTCCATCTCAGTTTGTAATCCGTTGTCCCCCTTCCTAACAATCTTTATTTTTCTGCTCCTTTGTTCTTTTATTGCCACCCTTCCTCCCCTGATCGAAACTCTACTTCCCATTGGGCTTCTTTGCTTTCATTTCCAAGTCCTCAGAACTACAAACAGCTTTTCTTTTACAATCAAACCCTCTTTCTTTACTAGTTCTTTCTTTTTCACTTTTAAACCTCTTTAACTCTCCCTCTTTAAATCCAAGCCAAACTCAAAATATCTACACCCTGCATTCTTCATACTCCCCCAGCTATGGGAGTAACTTTATCCTTTTGCTTCACACGCACCTGCCCCTAAGTAGTTATCCACGGCTGCTTGTTCCTACTTCAGTGTCTGCTCCCTGAATTCCTAGTGCCCATCCACCTATAAAAAAAAGCATTGGTTGAGGACATCATTATAATTATCCCAAGTCAGTAAGTAAAAATGCAAAATTACTCAACCCCCTTTTACAATACCTATGAACAACAGTTACATGTCTGATCTCTTCCATTTAAGGAGATCCATCCCAGGTCCGCCTACCTCTGTAGGCACTCCTTATTTTATTCCTTATTTGTTCAAATTCTTCCACCTAAATTTCATAGCTCTTCAAGTATAGGGTCTAAAACCAGTAGTAAACTCATCATGTAAATACTTGTATAATCTTGACCATGTCCATAGCTACAATCCAGATTTCTAAGAAAGCTATATTTTTAGATATAGCAAAATATCTGGGTGACAATTTGTGTTTGATTCCTGAATGTTAGCCTCAAAATCTTTGGAATTTTCAGGGTGATAGTTGTGAATTTAGTATCCATAGTGAACTATTTAGACTATACCTGATGGTTTATGCTAACAAGACAACTCAGAGTAGACCTAGATTTGATAGTATGATAACTCAGGATGGGGCCTAGCCATACTAGAAAGACTAACAATGCTCTTGGACTTTGAGTCAAGTGTTACCATTCTGCTCTCTGGGCAGAGGTAAGGCCTGAAGTTTGAGCTCTTAGAACACGAATTACATCAATGTTTAATAAAGTCTCAGTGAAAAGCTTGAGTGAACTTCTGTGTTGGCAGTACTATGTGTGTTTCCTCACCCAATTACCCTGGGGTGTTAACATGTTCAAAGTCAGGAAAAGACAATAGAAATTGAACACTTGGGATCTTTCCAGACCTTGTGCTGCATGCATCTCCCTTTAGTTCATTACGATTTCAGTTATAGCACTATAATGACATCTCCACAATAAATTTATGGATGTCTTGATGTTTGTGAACTTTTCCAGTAAACTGTTGAACCTGAGGAAGTGTTAGATTCACCCCAACTTGTACTCAGTCAGAAGTGAGGTTGGCTAGGGACTCTTGAACTTTCAAACGGGTGTGAAGTGGAGGTGACCATCTTTCAGAGGACTGTGTCCCTGGCTTGTGCTGTTTCACCTAAATAGGTACAGTTGGTGTCAGAAGTCTTAGCAATAAACCTCACTATTTCTTCCATTTTAGGTCATTATTTCCAAATAACAGCTAATAACTCCTCTTAAATAACTCAGAGACATGAGTTGTCCAACTTGTTGCAATTAAACTCATGACCTTTACTTTCAGGTGGGCCTTCCGCTGAGTTACATATATTATGAATAACTTTGAACCAGAAAGGAAGAAATGCACTAACATTTTTAACTATTTCCACACCTATACTCACTTCTCCAAGTATTTAATTTTTGTGTTTTGTGTATGACATATTTACTCCAACTAGTTACATGAATAATCATAACTCAAATTACTACTATATGAAATAGTCTCTTCTATAATTTCACATGATCACCCTTCTAAGTTATGTTCTACAGTCAGAAACAGTGATTATTTTTTATAAAAGTGTAATCATACCAGATTCTATATTGTTGCAGGTAGAGTTAAGCCCTTTATGTATGTACAATTGCTCTTAAAATTTCAGTAAGCTGAAATTACTCAAGTAAGCCTAAAAGGCCCAGCATGGATGGTCCACTCCTGGGGGATATAGGCTTACATCATACCATTTGCCTCCTTTGACTGTCTGCTAAGGCTAGATAGGATGTGTTGTATTTCTAGAAAGCTCTACCTAGGCCCTCAAGCAAGGCAACAGCATGCTTATTATCTCTACCCCCATGAAATGCACTTTCTTTTCCTCTTCATCACTTTCCTGCTACGCAGCATTTAATTTTAAACTCAGACAAAATTTCCCCAAAGAAGCTATCTCTTATCTCCTGCATCTGATGATTTTAGAAAGTATATATTTGCTTACGGCACTGAGCAAGGTGTTATTTTTTTATTCTTTTATTTTTTGGCTACTGTCTCCTTCACCATGATATAATATTCATGGATTAAAACATGATGTCTATTTTCCTATAAATTTTACACAAGTCTTTGAAACATGGGGAGACCTTATTAACTAAATTATTGCTAAATAATGAAATTATTGCTAGTCTATTTGTGCAATATGTAACACAATATATATATACATATATACCAATAGTTTAATATTTAAGAAGAGAAAATAATTAAATGGATTAACAAAGCCAAATTATAATATCGAATTTCCTAGTCAGATGTAGACCTTACAAAATGCTAAAGAGATAAATACAATATTTCATAAAATATTATACAAATAAATATAATGCTATGGGTACAAAATAGTATGTAAGAGGAACAGATGAAATGATTTTCTGTGGACGTGGATTTGGCATAAGTATCATTTTATGGAAAACTTTAAAAATTGTCTGTAATTCTGGCAGTATATTTGAGATCATTTTTTAAAGATGTAATTCTAACTATGTCAATGTACAACCAGTGCATTTAAAGGAAGCTTGCTATTCTTCCAAACAAATATCAGAAGTTTTGGAGGACTGAATATTGCCCTCATGTGTTGTTTTTCTGTGTTTATGATATTTTCAAACTCTCAATTTCTTTTATATTAGCTTTTTGCATGTGCTATCTCGTTTGAACACAACTTTATCTCCAAACATGTTTTCTCTATAAATAAGTCTCTTAAGATAACGTTAACATTAAGTATGTTTGCCTGACTTTTAAATGGGATGAATATGGTGGACAGCAGAGGTCCCTTTGGGTTGAATCACTGATCACTTACCAACTTTAGATTGAAAATTGCTGGATTTGGGCTTTCTCATTTGGCTCCAGCCATTTTTCCTTCCTGGGCTCTATCTCCCTCCCTGTAATTCTTTTGAGCTACACGTCTTGTCAAACTGCTGTAAAAAAAAAAAAATAATAATGAACCAACTAACAAAAACCTACAAACTAAAAACCTTCTACAGTCTCACTTTATCTCAAACAGTGTGATTCGGTCTCTACTTAACAAATCCCCTTCATGAACTTGCCCAGTGCCCTAGCTTTTCATACTCATGTATATCATCAGGTTATTGTATTTTTCTGAGACAGCCTCTTATCCATAATTGTGAATCTGACTTCAAGAATGATGGGGTTTGCTATGATATGTAATACATATCTCTTAAAGGACAAGTTAATTATGAAGTAAAAAAGAGGTATAAAAAAGAGATCTGATGAAACTAGATTTTATTGAAAAAGCAGTTATTTAACACCAAATGCCTATCATAAGAAAGAAATAGTAAGTCAACCTCATTACTACAAATGAGAAATATCCCTACATAGTGTAGAAGCTATTCAGTTCTACTTAGTAGAACACACTCAATTTTATAAAGTCTAAAATATGTGCTCCAAATGTGAAATTATCATTGCACACCATCATACTCTCTGTAATGGTCAGAATTCTCTACATGAACAGAATTTCCAGAAGGTAGATTTCTACAGAGGGATTTATATGGTAGGTTCACAGGATCAGAAGCAGGAGAGTCCACAATGACTGGGTGTGTGCTGCAAAAATCTGCGTATCCTGTAGCTGCTCAACCCAAGAAGTTGGAAGCTGCAGAATAAGAGGGATGAAGAATGCAGTAGCGGTCCAAGCTCTGAGCACTGGCACTCCCTGGTGCGAGTCTGCATTAGAAGGCAAGGAAGCAAACGTCCAAGGCAATGAGAGCAAAAGGCTCAATTGATCACGTAGACTGGAGCACTTTGACAATTCCAGAATCCCTTTATTGGTGTCCTTTTCTATTCCACCCAGGCTACAACCCTATTGGTGGATACCACAAGCAGCCAGAGACTGTGCAAGTGTATTCTAGAAGCTATCTAGTTCTTTCTAGAACATGTTAAATTTTATAAATGCTTATCATTTTTTGCCCAAAATATGAAATGATCTTTCCATAACTTCTTTCTGGTCTTCCTTTTTATCATCCATAAAGATCTTAAGCACTTTCTTACAAACGTCATAAATAGAAATACATTTTAGAAAAATGTGTCAGTCACATTTGATGTTAGTTTTTATAATTGTATTTTTATGAACTGGAAGATATGCCCTCACCCTTAAAGTTATAATGCAGTTAATTTTGGAGAACTACAGCCAAATGTATGTGGTTTCAGCAAGTGACAATGCCACAAAATTATTGCATTCCAAATAACTACATTTAAGTAATTGCAGAAAAAGATTTAAAGGTTTCATGCATTCCAATTTTCAAAACACTCTTCTTATAGTAAGTTTAAACTTTTGGCACAAATATTGATAGGAGTTTAACAGCTGAAATAATGTCAGTCTAAGTTCAGTAAAAATAGAGATAAATGAATGTGTATAGTTTGATAAATTTGGTATATTAAAACACTTTGGGATTTAGAAAGTTAAATTTAAATCTTTCAGTTTGAGGGAAATTTTTCTTACACCCTTAAATATGTAATATCATGAAAATAAAGTGTGAGATATAGGAAAATAAAAGTAAATCCATTTCTTCTCACTCTAATAAACGACAAAGCCCTTAAAATACACAGAAAATTGTGTGAATGATTTTCAGAGCTTTAAATTCAGTAGAATAATTTATGTGTGATTCCAGAGTAGCTGCCACTGAGAAAAACAACAAATGGGGAAAAAAGTGGTGTTATTTCCCAAGTAGTATGGATAATGTAAATTTTGTTAACTAAAGAGATAGGGTAAGAGTCCTGAAAGGCACTTTGATATTATGCATGAAAAGCCCTGAAAAATACACTTATCTAGGACTCTAGCAATTTCACTTTGAGGCATGGGATTTGTTTTCTAAAAGACTCAAACCAGTGGAAAGTGTCAAAAATCTATGCATGAACCCATTCTTTGTAGTAAAAATAAACAAAAATAATTCAAACATTTATGAATAGAAATTTATTTAATTATGTCCTGCTAATGTATTGATATGTTGATGTAAAGAGAAAGAAATGCTATCAGATATTGAACTAGAGGATCAATTAAATCAATAGATTTGATATGAAAACAATTATATTCATGTGGAGAAGAATTATAAAATAGCTACACAGGAGAATTATGAGGTTTATGTTTCTCTGTGGACTCTATGGAGAAATAACAAATTAATTTTATATACATTTTATATTTAAAGTAGGATGACTGGGAAAATATTCTTTTACTCAAATGTTAATATTCAGATTCATGCCCCTGAGTTAATACTTACCAAACAGCTACTATGTACCAGGCAGTATATACAAGCAGCTCAGTGGGTTATGTGGGAAGGTGTAGAAATTACATATATATGCATGTGTTTGAGTGTATATACCTATATACATCTGTAAAACTGATTCTTTTTTCTTTACTATCCAAATGATTATGTTACAAAACACTTTCATTATTTACCTTATCTATTTTAATCCTAAAAATAATACTAAGGAGAAAATTACATTATCCTTGCTTAACAAAATGTTCATTAAATTTTACCATGTGTTACTTCTAATCTTCATAAAATAATAAAGGTAAATAAAACTATCAAAACTGCAAGAATACAAAAACTGAAGTTCATAAAGTTTTAAAAAATGCTCAAGACCACACATCTCTAATTGTGATCAAGAATTCCACCAGGATGTCTCTGACTGTTTATATAAATGTGGTTATCAGATATTTGAAGAGAGAAAAATAAGGCAAAGGTCACACAGTCATTTGCTGGGTATAAACAAAAGAGATCTAGCTCTATGCCATATTAAGAGCAAAATCAGATCCAATCAGATTTTATGAATGAGGTTGAGACCAAAGAGGCCCAAAACCCCTTTCTCTCATTAAATTCAGTTGTTCTGTTTCTTACTGTCTTTTCACCCGAGTCCCAATGACTCCTGACAAGTTCTGTTTTACCACTACTAGCTAAGTATCTTATTCTCTCAGAGCTTCATTTTCTTCCTTTTAAATGATGCCTGTGTCACAGAAGGCAAAAAATGCAGAAATATGCCAAAGAAATAGTGCCTGAAACAACAACAAAAATATAACAACTGCTGTGTTCTTGTGCACTGCCATTGCCTTACCTAGCATTTCTTCCTATCACTGTATTGCTGAAGTCAATTTCCCTTAATACTCCACTTAAAACTGCACTCCTTCAGAAATTTTCTTCTGTACTCTGTAAGAGATCTCATCTACCATTGAGTTCGTAAAGACTTTTCTCCACATACTTTACAGTGATTGTAGAATTTTATACTTTGCATCAGAATCAGAATGACATGTCTTAGGACCTTTTGACTATCTATGCCTTAAAGACAATTTTCATTTATTCAAGATTCTTGAAGAAGTTCTTATTAAGTCATTAGAGATTCAGAGAGAGAAAAAATAGCAGAATCCTTGTAATGAAATTTCACAGTCTGGTAAGAAAGAGACATTTCTGTAGGCTTTATTTTTGTAGCAGTGTTAAAGGCAACAAATTATCAAAGTAATGTTCTGGGGATAAATTAAAAATTAACTAATTAATTATCTTTTTTGTGATGTTTTACATACTTTTATGATGTTTTACATACTTACATACTGATTAATTACAATATGAAAATGTTCTTAAAAATCTCTCAAATTATAAATCTAAATCCCATGATAGCTTCCATAGCTTGTATAATAATAAATCTAAATCTTTTAAGTAATAACTATTCATATGTACATAATCACTAGAAGATTTCTCAGTGAAGACTACTTAATAACTGATCTATATAATCTTAGCTTCCTGGAAGGAAGATAAACTGAGGAATTAGCTAGTTATTTCACTAACAAAAGTTCTTTTTGATACCTTGAGACCTAATTGAAGACTTTTCCAATGTCAACTAGAATATTCGGAGCTTGGGAAAAACTCATATCAAAACTGGCTCCACCTACAAGATGTGTTACTTGAAATGATGAATCACTAACATTAACCATGGGCCCAGTCACAGTTATAAACACAAAGCTCATTACCAAGTGTTTAACATACCAGGAATTCTATTAAGCACCTACCACACATTATCTTGTATACTCCTCATTAAAATGTGCAATAAGCATTGTTAGACCACACTGACAAAGTGTGGTCTGGGGAAATGAATTAATTGGATTCATTTCCATGTCTGTCTGAGTGCAGTGGTCAGATCCTTAACTATACCCACCATGGTGCTTTCTGTTTGACTTAATTTCCTTTGTAAATAAAGAAGAGAAAATTATATTTAACAGGACTGCTGAGATGAGTAAATACTAAGAAAAATCTGAAACACAATTTTGTCACTGAATAAGATACAAGAAAACAAAACAAGGGGCTGGGGATTTAGCTCAGCAGCAAAGCGCCTGCCTGGCAAGCGCAAGGTCATGAGTTCGGTTCCTGGTACGGGAGAAAAACCAAAGAAAAACAAAAAAACAAAAAAACAAATATGGATTTATAGGATACCAATGCCAGAATCAATTCTTACAATTTAATCATGCTTTTTTAGGTTGTCAATAAATTAAACAGCCAACTGGAAGTTTCAGCGACTTCCAAAGAACTTGGACAAGTGGACGGTGGCAAGACTAGTACAAGCTGAATTTCTTCATGGTGCAGACCTTGCAATAGTAAAAGTGTTGGGGAGGCAGTTAGGTGACATCCAGATCCCAACAATATCAATATTGTGAAATATGAATGCTGAAGAACAACGGAGGATGATAGATTTATTTAGCATTGAGACAATAATACAACTCTGTGAGTCCCCTCAGGCATGCATAAGATTAATTTGTAAAAGGACTATTTATCCTCCTTTCCCTTGAGAATGGAAAAAATTTGCAGTTAGATTGGGGGAAAATATTTAAATAATGTGAAATCCTGTTTGCTAAAACTAGAGCAGGGTAGTAAAAGATATCTCAGAAACATTCTCTTTTAAGGCTCCAGGATCTAAAAGATAACTATTTCCCTGAGATGAATTAGGCTCAGTGCTATCTAGGCAGTAGAATAAATCTGAGGCCATCTGAAGTTCAATACTAGTGATTTGTATTCTGCCACTGTTCAGAATGGGCTTAATTCTCCGATCTATTATATCGAAAATCTGATATTTTGTATAATTAAGAGAAATCCTCCAAAAATTAAAACATTTTAAACAAGCCATTCAGATTTAAGGTTCTAACAAATACTACTTGGAATAACTCCTACAAGAGAAGATAAAATAGTGGTTCCATTTTACTCTCTTTTAAATTCAGTAATAATGGCTTGTAATTACAGAATGCCGCTCTTCCACGGAGCTTAATGTGTTCTGCAGACATTGCCTCATTAATCCTTTCACCTTCCTTTACAGGTAGGAATCATAGTCCTCATTATACAGATGGAGAACCTGAGGCACAGAGAAGTTAATTGATTTGCCCAAGGTCACACAGCAAGTAAGTGACAAGGCTATGACTTCTGACGCATGATCTAATGACTTGCACACCAGGCCATTCAGCTTTTCCCATTGGGGGGAAAGATCCATTCATTTTATCAAAGTTCAACTCCAGACTGTTAAATTCCTTGAGGCAAAGTTACATACAGCAATTTCACACTACAGCATTGGCACACTGTCAGTTCACACAGAGGAGATCTCGTACTGAGCTGCAAGGTTACTAATAAAAATAGAGAACAAAAGAGGTCTAAAAATGGCTCTCTGAAATGCCTGGATTTCTGCTGCTCACAGCTCACACCACCTTTCTCAAATAATGAGCAACATAAAGCCCTAAAAACTTCAGCTAGCAAACTCTAATGATAGTAAATGTTTTGCAAACATTCTACAGGTGATAAAACAAAAGCCCTAACTAAGTCATAATAAAAGAGATTTATAGATGTGCTGCCTTTATTTATGTGTCTGTATGTGCATGTGTGTATGTGTGTCTATTGATTTGTCTAAGACATACACACTCCTTTATCTGGCCTTTGGAAAGCATTTATAAATAAGGACCTTCATCCAAACAAGATAGATAACCACCCCATTAAAAAGTTATCACTTCAAAACAACAGCAAAGCATTACGTGAAGCCACTTTCTAATCTGCACAATAAATCACTGATTGTGTAAAACCTGAAGGGAGATATCCCAGACACAAAGGCTACCTGATTACTTGGTATTCCAACATTCTATCTAACTGAGCAATAGAGGATACCATTTTCTTGCTGGATGAAAATGCAATAATAATGTTCAACAGCCCATTTGTACAGTTTGTGGCTCCCTCCAAATAGAAGAAATTCAGAGAAGTGCTGAAATGTAATTTTCTTCATTCCCAGGAATCCTCAGAAGATTATTGCCATTAATGATTTTTCCTCTGAAGCATAACTGGGGAAGAGCTGTAGAAATTCTTAGCTGATTTAATGTTCTATAGATGCTGCAAAGTGTTAGAGAAAGTGGAACAATAATAAAAATCCCTTCCCATGAAATGATATTGGCGCTTAATTACAGAATGGCCTCCTTCAAGTAGTTCGCATACATTCCCACTGGTTTAAAACTTCAGCTCCCTCCTGTAGGTACTAAAGAATAATTGTGGCCTCCTTGTAGAGTGCTGGTAATCCCCACAGGTGGGTTACGCTTTGAAGGTTTGAGAAATATTCAGGCAAATCCTTCCTGGGTTTGGATCCTCTTGATAATCACCATAAGGTCAGTGATGTGTATTCTGTGTCTTCAGAAAAAGATGGAAATAAGCAGCACTTCTCTCTCTTAAAGAGGAAATTCAGTGAAAATGGGAATCTTTGTCTTTTTTCTAGCTAATGAATCCCTAAGGCTAAAACACATTCCATAGGAATTTGTTAGCTAAATAAAGAAAATGAAAAGAATCAATTACTGAATTTAACATCACATCAGGGTCTGTGTACACCTCTCATGAATATATTTTACATTGCTACCAAAAATAGAGTAAGTGATGCTTATTGGCTTTCTCGAAGAAAGTCATCTCCAAACTTGTCACAGCTTCTTGTTTAATGCTTGCGTGTCTCATGGAGACTCGGACACAGACATCCTAGATTTTGATCATAAAGATAGCAACAAATAGACCTGCATGGGCTGGTAACCTGCATGAGCTGTTTGACTGGCTGCTGCTTCAGTTTCTTTTATAAAAATTGGAAGAAAATCTCACATAATTATTTGATGATTAAATGAGAATATATACAGAACTCATAAATAATTTTTGAAAAAGAGTAAATGGCACATAATTGTTAACTAATAACAGTTAATGTAAAGGTACCTGTTTGTTCCTACAAATGATGGTGTCATTTCAGAATTAGACTTCACTGTTAGTAAAATTTTGGTCTCTTCAAATATATAATGAGAATATAAATCCCCTTCTGATTTAAGCAAACCTTCTTCTGGCCTTGCAGATCCTTCAGAAAAAAGGAAAAAAAGGTAACAGCAAGCAATAAGCCTCACATAAGAAGTAAACTCTGTAATTTTTAAATAACAGATAAAAATCTAAATCTTATGTGAAAAAATTTTATGTGCAGTTATGAGATCATTGAGTTTTAAAATAATTCTGACCACTGCATATTTTCAAAGAAGAAAAATTGGTTGCACTACAAAATATGCCAATGAGATTCTTGGGAAACACATATATCAGAGTAACCTTCACAATATATACTGATAAGTGCCTGGATATGTGTCTTACTCCTTAGCTACGGCTATTAGGTTATGGAGAAGACATTTGTCTAGAACCCATGTGATTAACATAGTCTTTCTATTCAGGTACTAAATGGATTTTTTTTTTTTCTTACATCAGGTGAAACTGAAGACCTTTGGACCTTCCAGTTAACCAATTAAAGGTGTGTACCAGACTAGCTGTCGAGGGGATGAGGATTTTCAGACTTCAAAGTCATCAATACCCTCTTTCTAACAATGATTATAAGATGAAAACAAACAAAATGAATGGAAAGAAAAA
>NW_004955404.1:38231496-38297290 GCF_000276665.1 Chinchilla lanigera
GGAAAGGAAAGGAAAGGAAAGGAAAGGAAAGGAAAGGAAAGGAAAGGAAAGGAAAGGAAAGGAAAGGAAAGGAAAGGAAAGGAAAAGGAAGGAAAAGGAAGGGAAAGGAAAGGAAAGGAAAGGAAAGTAAGGAAAAGGAAGGGAAAGTAAGGAAAAGGAAGGGAAAGGAAGGGAAAGGAAAGGAAGGGAAAAGAAAGGAAAAGAAAGGAAAGGAAAGGAAAGGAAAGGAAAGGAAAAGGAGAACAAGGAAGGAAGGAAAGAAGGGAAGGGAAGAAAGAAAGAAAGGAGGAAGGAAGGAGGAGCAGAGAAAAGAAGAGAGGAAGAAATAAGAAGCAGGAAGGAAGAGAAGGAAAGGAAGAAGGAAGAAAGAGGGTAAGAGAGGGAAGGAGGAAAGTAAAGAAGAAAAGAAGGAGGGATGAAAGGAAGGGAGAAGAAAGGAAGAAAGAAGGAAGATAAGAAGGAAAGAGAGAATAGCAGGGGAGGGAAGGAAGGGAGAAATGAACGGAGAAAAGTGAAAAGAAGTGAAGTGAAGGGAAAAGAAGACAATGAAAAGGAAGGGGAGGGGAAAGAAAGAGCAGGAAATAATGTGATTCTGTCAGGGAAATGCCATACTTAAATGGCTCATCACTCTACAGGTGAAATGGGTGTGTCGCTCCGAGCAAGTCCCAATACCTTGCCTTTACTTTGCTGGTTAGTCAAACACTTCCATACACTATAATGCCAATGACTGACCAGTGCTCTCCCAAGCTTCCCACAAAGCTACCTCTTTTCTAAGACCAGGACTGAAATGCTTATCACCAAAGACAGTTTCATAATTTTCCCAGAAACTTTCTTTCCATTCTACTTCACATAGAATTCAACAGATAATTCCATATTCTACTGATATTCAGTGTGGGATCCTGCCTCTGCATCTTCACGCTGACCTCTGCTGCACACACTCTCCTGAGATAACCTCCCACCTCACCTCTCTGCTTATATGCTTGTCTTTGTATAGCACTTTCTTCTATGCACTTATTAAAAGTGACACTGTCTTTGTGAAATATGTTCATAGCTTCTTCTAATTCCTTTAAGAGAGAAAGTCCAACACACGTTAATTGTCTGCATTTCATAATCACACTATTCAACTCAGCAATTTCCATATAGACTTCCTTTCTGTTCCCTAAATATTCTGAATTTACTTCTGTCCTGAGCCTTTAGGAATTGTTTTTTCTTCAGATTGAAATATTTCTCCCCTCAAATAGTGATGAGTTGCTCCGGCCTCATCTCAGTCTCAGATCAAAATTACATCATTTTCATCTCCTGTCATACACACTTCCTCCTTGGGTCTACTATATCCTTATTCTTATCTATCATTACCCATTTTATTTATTTATGCCTTCAGTTGTTCTCCCATTTAAATTTAGAGCAGATAATTTTCTGGTTTACTCACTACTCTAGGTCTTTGACAAAGATTAAGTTCTTAATAAAATTTGTTAGAGTAGTAAGTAGACTAATAAGCAGTCAAGAACCAAAACAAACTAGAAATTTACTAAAGAACACTTATCCTAGAAATGAGTCAATTTAACGATTGACTTAAAGTAGTGAAAGTACTAACTATTCTATGCATTTTTAAAGTTCTGCCTTCTAAGCATTCAGGTTATGACCTTTCTAATAGTCACACAGCTCCCCAAAGTTATACGGTGATGGCTCTACAGAAGTCTAACAAGTACATCATAAAGTGCTATAAAAAGGGAGATTTAGAGTGATTTCTTCTACCTTGCAAACACCATTAATTTCCACAACATCTATATAGTCATCCTTCTTATTTCAACCCTTAGAAACCATCCATTGTTTAAATGCTGATGACATACCCAAAATATATTTTTTAGAAAAAGTGAAATATAGTATTCTACATTAAGGAAATTGTTATTTTTTTAAGGAAAAAACAACTGAAAGTATCTTGCTATGGGGCATGTCACAGCTTGTTTTGTACAATAATTTTAAATGACATAAGAAAAACCCCCCAAAAATTGTTTATACAGGAATTACTGGGCACTTTTAATTTAAAAAAACAACAAAGTAAATCCAGTATCAGTTGTTATTAGTACCATAGAGTACCACCATTATTTAATTACACATATTTTCTGTTGTCATTTTACTAGTAGAAACATACTGATAAATACTTCAAGAGTCTATATTAGGCAAGTTAAGATAATGAAGAGCATCCATAGCCCTTGTCTTAGTCACTTCTGCCATTGAGGTAAAATAACTGACACCCCCTGCCTAAGGAAACAAGTTTATTTTGGTTCATGCTTGAGTTCATGCCTGACAGGCTCCGAGGCAGAGAGGTGTGCCAGAAGGAGAGGGCTTGAGCCATGAAAGTCAAGAATAGAGAGAGGGGGGCAACCAGAGAGAGAGATTCACACTTGCAGGTTGGTCGCACCCACAGTAACCCGCATTATCCCCCAAGGTCCCTCCTCTCACATACCTTCAGCTCTATGATGTGTGTAAGCTACTGATGCAATAACGCCTCCACATTTCAGGCACCTTGCATACTCATGAGAATTTGGGGAAATATTTTGCAACCCCCACTTTTTTTTTTTTTTTTTTGAGTCAGAGTCTCATTATGTAGTTCAGATAGGTGGTTGTCTCATTATGTATATCTCCAGGCTGGCCTCCAACTCATAGTGATTCTCCTGCCTCAGCCTCCTGAGTACTGAGACTACAGGCATGGGCCACCATCATGAGCAATAATTTACATCTAAAATATATTAATTTTATTTAAATTTGTTAGGATTTTGCATTGTTAAGAGCAAAAGTTTTTTTTATATATAACACATTTTAGATTTGTTTGACAGCATTTTTTTCTTTCCTCTAAACACAATTTCAGTCTCTGATTACTCAATTTCAAGTATATATACTTTATGAAGACACAGAAAATAGTTTAATGGCACAGAATGGTGAAAATGTGAGCTTGAGATGTGGCTTATGATATTCAGAAAATAGTTTAATGGCACAGAATGGTGAAAATGTGAGATGAGATATGGCTTATGATATTCATAAAACGAAGTTAATGACGCCTCAGAAACCTTTTAAAAATTGACAGTCGGTGAAATAAACCTAAGTAATGTGAAGCAAACCTGTTTTTTTAAATTTTTGGAAAACCATGATAATAGCTATTTACAGAAAGGTACTTCATTGTGTCTTCGGCCTTACATTATATTCAGTGTGCATCAGGATGATCTCCCAGAAGAACTTTCAGGATTATTCATTCTTTGAATAATGACTTGTATGTGAGGTTCAAAGAAATGTAGAAGGAGTAGGAAGAAAAACATTTTTTTTCCAAAAGAATGTTCAAAATTTCCCACGGGACACCCTGAAAAGATTTTGCTGAACTGAGGGACAGCTGACAGCCACTTAAGTGACTCAGTGGCTTCACAGTATAATCCAATTCCCCTTCTCCCCACATTCTAGTTTTATTCATGAGAGCAACTCGGATATTCAAATAACGCATAATCTCACATATAGCACAGGGAATTTTTTAATGGATAATGCAGAGAGAACATGACACAATGTCATCCACAGAAAAAGAAAACCACTCTCTAATGGAACAATGAAGTTTAATTCAGTCTGATATGAATTCAGAGGCTTTTGGACCCCTTCTCTGTTTAGAGACTGTTTGCTTTTCAAAAGGAGATTTGCTTTCCAACAGGGAGAAATGTAGAAGGTTTTTTTTTGTGAAGAAAATATATATTGATTTTCATTTAATTCAGGGTAGTATTTTTTGCTACTCACTAACCCTAGATCTGACAATAAAGTTTTGACCAAGGAAAAGTGTATTTATTTCAATGAGAACAAATGGATGGAGCATATAACCTCAATGTACTATATTCTACTTTCTTTTTTTTTCTTCTTTTTTTGGTACTGGGAATTAAACTCAGGACCTTGAATTTACCAGGCAGGCACGGTGACCCTGAGTTATATGCCCAGCCTACATTCTGCTTTATAAATTAAAATCTTCCTTTATTTTCAAATAAGGTCTGTGACAATTTTAAATATGAACTTAATGACATCAGCATATAAAGCAAAATCATCCTATGCATATATCTTCAAGGTATAAGGACTGAGGACTGTGGAAATGTTAGAATTTTCCTCATATGAATAATTGATAATAAACTAAAGCTTTATAAATTTTTCATGATTCTCAATATATTTTAAAACCATAATTTAATACCATATTTTAGTACTACATGTAATGGATGAAATAATGAACAAAAGTTGCTCCTTTTACTCACAAATATGTTTTCTTTTCTGTGTTAGATAGTTCTCTCCTACATGAACATATAGTATTCCTTGTAAAGAGTAGAAGATTCTTAACATACACACTATCATATATTGGTTCACTAATTGCGTCAAAATCATTAGTTTAGATATTTAATCTTTCTCAAAAATGTGAAGAAGTCACAAAACCACTCAGTAACTGATTTATTGAGTGTCATACACTGTATTTAATGTGTAAATTCAAAATAAATAACATAGACTTAGAAATATCTTAGGGCCTTTAAAAGAGGTTATTCATGATTCAATTGGTATTGATTAGATGGATCTAGCTATTCTGAGAAGATTGGTGTGGTAAAAACCAAAGAGGTCACAAGCAGACCTGGGAAAGCTTCTTGATACATATTTAACTAAACACAATGGCATTTAGATTTTGTGCAAGAGGTCCTACATTTGCTAGTAAGATATGCGAACATCATTTTATCTATTAGAACAGGAAACTGGAGAAGAAACTTATTGCAGAGAACTATGTTTTCAGTTTTGAATGTGGTAAATTTTGTTGAATTGTTCAGTAAAAATAAATAGTTAAGCGTATTAGGCATGTAATTCAGTTTCAGTGATACTGACTGTAGTCAAGATACGCATTTTTCTTCAAAATGGTTGCACAGATAACCAGATATAGGCCTGTAAGATGGATCAAACAATTACACATTAACAGTTCTTTTCAATAAACCAGCAGATCATTTTTGTGTTGTCTTGATTTTGTCTTTATTGCTGTTGTTTTGTTGCCTTATTTTAAAAATAAAAAGATATACATTTTAAATTTTAATATTAATTTATATAATTTATACTTGTGGACCAAAAGTTATGAAAATGGATAGGGCATTTTAGAGAGAATGATTAAAATAACAATATAAAAACCTTAATGTCAGAAAATTAAGAATGTATGTGTATTAGTAGGCTTCTAGTCTCTGAAATATAGTACCCAACATCCACAACTTAGAGGTTTAGTTTCGCATAAGTTTTCAAGGAGATTCAGTCCATGGCTGGCTCCAAGGCAAAATCATCATAGTAGGAGGGCGCTTGGAAGCAAAGATGCTTAGTTCAGGGTAGCTTGGAAGCAAGGTAGGGAACACCATCACTGAGGAAGGGGCCAGGGATCATATATCATACTCAAATTCACATCTCTATAACCTCCCCAGACGCATCCAGACATAGGAATATGCCCCACCATTTCCCAAGACAGACCCTAAATCTAATGAAGTTGACACTGCATCATAATTACCATACTATGGATCATGTAAAAGAAATAAAAGCAAAAGTGAAGCTAATGAGTGCTCAAAATACAAAAGCAAAGAGTGTTTATCATTTCTGCCAAAGAAAACACTTCAAGGGAAGGGTATCTAGTATTGTGCAAGGATAACAAAAATAATTTTAAAATTAACATAAAATGAATGAATAATTAAGTCTGTGTTGAAGTAAACTAAGGAGATCTGAAAGAACAAAGTCTTCTCTTTATGAGCTGATGCACAGCAGGGATGACAGCCTCTGAAGGAAGTGTTTCAAAGAGATTAAATAAAAAGGGGATTTACAAGACTTTTGCAAATGGAGCCTTACCAAGGATGATTCTGGGGAAAGAATTTTCCAGGCTTTTAAAGTATTCTGACATGCACGTTACAGCAAAGTTGAGTAGCAGCGGATCTGAACAAACACAAAAGCACCCCTGAAAGTTCCATGAGAAAGGTACAAGCTATTATTTCTATTAATTTTGATTTTTGTGGTGGACTATAATTTTTCATCTGTGATAAATGTGGACTCAGACAATGTTATAATAACAAGATTTAAGTCCAGAAAAATACAGACCTCATACTGAAATATATTAATCAAACAACAATATACACAACATTTTAACAGTCAAAGCCTACTAGAAGGTGTTTGAAATTAAATTACAGCAAACAGAGTTTTATTAGGAGTATAGAAAGATCTTTTTAGAAGATTAGACAAAAGAAGAGGGATTCTTGTGTAGTGTAGATGGAGGACAGGTATGGATGAGGGATTTGTGTTTTACTCATTTATTTATTACAGTAGTCATTATTAAAGCTATTAATTTTAATATGTAATTAATTTATCAATTGATGAATTGATATGATGAACTAGAATATATTAAAAAGGAAATATTTAGTCAGAAGAAAACGTTAAAGACAGAAGAAGGAATAGTGGCAGTGCAAGACTTAAGAGGTAGGAAGGCACAGAACAAAAACAGGTAAAACAATAGACTTGGAAAATATACATTTACATAATAATATCAAGATATAGGAATAAAACACATGAAAAAAAAGTTTGGGCTTGTTATCAAAGAGATCAGGAAATAACCATTAGGGAAGAGAGGATATATTTTCAACTTTGTCTTCTGTTTGACTAAGCTACAGATAAACTGATTGACTAAACTTATTTGTGATTAAAGCTTTGCTAACGAAGTAAATATGTTGCTATTAACATAGCAAGAGAAATAAGTCTCCACCAAACAAATAAATCTCCTTTCCAAAAGAAAAATACAGCTACTATGTCCCTTGTGAAAGTGAGATACATAAGTAAGAATTTAAAAATAGGTAAATGTGAAATGAAGGTACAGAGAAAAGATTATCTAAAAACTGAATTAATAGCTATTGAAACTAAGTAGAAATGCACCAATGTTTAAAGCAGTACAATTTATAATAGTTAGATCTTGGAAACAACACAAGTGTTCATCAACTGAGGAATGGATAAAAAAGATGTGTTTTTTATACAATGGAGTATTACTCAGCTATAACACAAGATGAACTGGAGACTTTTAAGATAAATGGGCACAACTCAAAACCATACTCAAAAGTGGAATAAATCAGACACACATGTGTAAACATCCTACTGTCTCCCTAGTGTGAGAAGTTGAAAGAGTAGATGAGATCCAAAATGTACAACAGATATTGCAAAATTGAAAGAAACTTCAACAGGAAATAGAAACTGGGAAGAGAGAATGGAGAAAAGAAAGAAGGGAAAAGCAAAAAGAAAAAAATTAGATATATAGATTATATTTAAGGTAGTTGTACTGCTAATATTTTTAAGCTCATTTAAAAGAAAGTTCTATGCTAATATTGTTTGGACAATTTAAAGCCCATATCATGTATTCTGAGTAACTAATTTAAAGAAAATACACAGTGTATTAATCACTGTTACCCTCCTATTATCTATTTTGAAATTTGATTTTTTTTCTCTTTGAAATAAAAAAACTAAGTAGAAAAATGAAATATTGGGCCAGGGATATAGATCAGTGGCATAAGCACTTGCATGGCAAGCCTGAGGTCATCAGTTCAATTCCAGGTACATATATATATATATATAATTTGGAAAATATAAAAAAGAGCAGAATTTCTTTTTTTTTTTTTTTTTTTTATTTTTTGGTTTTTCTCTGGTACCGGGAACCGAACTCACGACCTTGCACTTGCCAGGAAGGCGCTTTGCCGCTGAGCTAAATCCCCAGCCCCCAAGAGCAGAATTTCTTGAACATTCCCTTCAGATCAGCCCACAAATCATGGCTGGTCATAAATATAGAGTAGGAATTGGCAAACTAGAGCTCATTTGCTGAAATTCTGGCTTGCTTTCTTTATGTATATAGAAGTTTACTAAAGCAAATCCATGCCCATCCATTTGTCCATGGTTGTTTTTTTGTTACCATGATAAAATTAAATATCTCCAATGAAAATTTTGTGGTCCAAAAAGCATCAAATATTTAAAATCCAAATATATGTCCAATTTTCTGATAGTTTTGTAAATTTTTTAAAAATGAGAATAGCAAATTTACAGAGTAACTCCATCTAGATGCATAACTAATTATTTAGTAAATTTCTTATAAGTCATTCACTCAGTAAGTATTTCTTGTTAGTCCAGCTGAATCACTAGGGACTTTTCCAAGCACTGAATAGTTAACAGAAAACAACACATGGGAAGTCTACATTTAACAATGTTACCACTTGGTAGAAATCTTAAAATTCAGTAAATATAACAAAAAATCAAGCATGAATAAATGCTAAAGAAAAAAAATCAAACTTGGTGGTAGAGGAAAGTGACCAGTCAGTTCCATTAGATTAAATTTCAGAGAAACCTCCCTAGCACAGGAGATGAAAGTGAAGATCACTCAATATGCTGAGCACGCAGCGCAGGCAAGGACACCAGCCAGCTCAAAGTTCTTGAAGCTGAAATGGGCTTGACAGATGCAAGAAACCAAAAAGTAGGTCTGATTTCTGGAATTACTCGACAAGGGGGAGAGTAGATTAAAAGAGTTCAGGCAGGTGGATTAAAGTCAAGTGGAGTAACAATTTGTAAATCGGGAGAGCAGACTTTTATTTCAATTAAAATGGAAGGTCACTGAATTATTTAAGTGAAGTAGTCTGATGTAGTTTGAAATAATTTACACTGACCACTATATTAAGTTGTAGGAGGTTAAGTGGACTACAGATTGCAGGCATCACTAGCAGAAGAAAGGAAAAACATTAGAAATCTTTTACAACTTCCAGGGTCAGAAAGGAGTGCTGTGTAGATTAGTAATGTTTGGTAATAGAAATGGAGAATGCCGAAGTAACTTAAGGTCTACTTTGCTTGTTTTTAAAACATATAAGTAACAGGATATGCTGGTGGAATAACATAAGGCCTACTACAAATAAGTAGTTTTTTGTGTTTTGAGAGAATAATTTAGTAAATGTGGGAGAGATTCACTGTTCTTTTTCAACAAGGTTAAGAGAGAGAAGCTAATTTTATATATTATCAGTGAAGTAACATGATTTATTTACTCTTTACCTGTAACTCTAAAGAGATCCACCTTAAGAGTTATGTTCTAGTAGTTGGAGTGGAAGATATAGAAGTGTTTGAGAAAATCTCATATTCACACTGTGCTGGAAAGGAGAATGCCACATGCAACAAGGAAGGGTGACAAGACAGGACTCTCTACAAAAGATGGAGTCTGAATACATGTGAGATGATGGGTTAAATGGTGAGTTTTGCATGAGTGAAGACAAGAGAGTAAAGTTTTTTTTTTTTTTCTCCAGAGAAAAAGATAAAATATTTCTAATATTCAGAGTAAAGCAAAAATAAAAACAGACAATTTTCAGTTTGGAAACGTTAAATTATTTGCTGTTGATGAAGCTGAAAGAACGGAAGGGCCTTAGAGTACACTGAGGTAATAATGTATGAGAAAATGGATATAATCTCTGTAATTAATATTGCCAAGAGAAGAAGGAAAAAAAATCCATGGCTACACAGGAATATGGCAGTAATAGGATCCTGCAAAATATTAAAATGTAAAATTCTCAAGTACGTTGCATTCATATGGGAATGGTCGAATTGAAAAGTATTAAAATATTTATAATGGGAATTATTGAGACAGAGTCATGCTTGAAAGGAAGTAATCGGAGCTCTGTAGGAGTAAAAGTGAAATTGTCATAAAATTATAACTGGTATGATTCCCACACCAAACAGTGAAGAAAATCGAAAATTATGATTGAGAGTATTTGTAGGTAGATGCCTCTTTGGATATGAAGTCCTGTCTGATTTATTTCTCTGTTCAGATAGCAGATGACCCTGTGTGAGAAGTTGAGATTGGAGACAGGACTACTGTCAGATCATTTTCTTGCATTCTGCACAATCCTTCCTATTTTAGTGATTTTTTTTTTCTGTATCACAGACGCTATAACCCCAGCAAATACATTTTCCATGATTCTTGCTACCATAGTCAGTACATTTTGCTGATGGGAGGCCCGCAGTGCTGGTAACCAGAACAGGGAATAGGAAAAGAGTAACAGGATTTGAAGGTCAAAATGTTGGCTTTAGTTCCATGTCAATTACATCAGAAAAACTCTTGCTCTTTCAGGGAACTAACAGTTTCCTAATGTTATTGACTTCTAGGAAACACTACTCACACTTTTTAAATTCATTGAAACTTTTCCCGGTACTGTAACCTAAGTCTCTACATAAAATCTTCTGCTTGAAGAACCTAGAATGATAACATCTGTTTCACCATTACAGTAATGCAGGAGGTCTGAGGAAGAAGAGCAGGCCTGAAATAACCATATTCAGAAGTTTAATATGATTGCACATAAAATAAGACCCTTTAAATTCTAGGAATAAGGTAGAGTTACAGGACTTCAATGACTGAGCCCATTTCACACTGCTTCTTCTGTAGTGTGTGGTTCCTAAAGCAAATTCAGAAAATCATCTAAGTAGCATGGGGCATTATTTTAGTGGACAGATGTTTAAATATACCCTCAGACCTTGGTGACAATGTTTTTTTCAGCCCAAATTTGAATCCTGGCAATAGCATAACTTCTTTCTTAACTATATAGACCATTTTACTTTTTAAGCAAATTTATATCTTAATAAACTCTGGAATATGACATTCTATCATTATAAACCCCTCTCATTATTCTGAGAGTTTGCTTTTTGGTCATGTAGAAAAATATTCAATTTCTTCCTCATATAAATCAGGTTTGTTAATACATCTTAAATTAAGCACTTAAAATTGTATGATTTCAGTATAGACAACCTAGAAAATAATGAGATAATTATTTCTCCTTCATCTAAGTTTATATCAACCTTTATTATAAACAATGTCACTGAGCAATATTTCAGTATCAGTCAGTTAAATTAGTCTAAGACTATGCTTTTTGATCACATTTTTAAATGTTGAATTTCTCCAATATGTGTTGGCATCAAATGTGATGGTTTTGATGACCTATTTCATAGCTTTTTATACTTATCAATTTATGTTTTCTCTTTAAAATCTAGGTTTTAGATGTATTTTTATGTAGTTGTGTTTAATTGGCTTTGGCTTTTTTCCACATTAAATGTTCCTTCATTCAAACAGTGCATTCCTTATACGGTTAAATGTAACTATTGATCAGATTTTATTGTCACGATAATATTGTTTATATCCTTGTCCACATCCAAATATTTACATATGACTATTATATGGTAACATCAGAGATGTAAATTATATATTGTTCAAATGATCAATTCAAATATCTAAGACTATGCAGAATAAAGAGAATATCTCACATAGAACATATAAAAAAAGAGGCAAGGAAGGTAAACAGGCAGAGACCAAAGAAGTTAATCGAAAGAATCCCTTCGACAAGTATGAGCACATTGCCAGTTAGGCAATGTAGACCTAATATAAAAATAACCCAGAATGGATGTAGTGGTTTAAAGAAACAAACAAAACTTCTATTTTCACAGTGCTGGAAGCTGCAAGTCCAAGATCAAGGTGCTGGGAGGAAAGGATTGGTTTTCTCTCAAACTTTTCTTCACGGTTTGCAGGTGATCACCTTCTTCCTGCCTCTTAATAAGGTCTTTCCCCTGTATACACAACTCTGGAGGCGCTGTTTCTAAATGCTGCTTCTATAGTGACTCAACTAAGAGTGGATTAGCGCTCACTTGAATGGCTTCTTACTAATTTAATCACTTCTTTAAAGGCTCTATCTTCAAATACAGTCACATTCTGAAGTACTCTTGATTAGGGCTTCTGCCTATGAATTTTGAGTGGACACAGTTCTGCCCATAGCAAGTACTTAGCAGAATCGGAAGCGAGAGAATGACAGAAATAATTGAGGGGGAGGAGAGGTGAAACTAATGGTTTGAGTCCTCAGGCAGCGCTAGAACAGTGATTAAGGGTACTTAAACGTAAATTGGCGTACCTTTAACGCTCCTGATCCTTGCGACGCAATGGATGGTCGAGTTTGGGACATTTGCAGGATCAGAGAGCAGCTCTCAGCACGCCTGTGCAGTCAGTATTCGCTGCCTTAGCTGAAACAGAGGTAGGAATCCTGTGGATTCTCTTAGAGGCTTTACATACTCTTGAAAACTTCTGAGGAGATGATACTATGACTATTATTAATACCTGTACCTTCTGAAAATATTAACACTCACTCCATATATAATATTTAAATCCTATCTAACTTAAAATGTCCTTACTTTTGAAGCTTTTGTATTTTTTCTTTGAAGTTTACTTACCCTCTGTATTCCTCTTCCTCTGGAGGCCAGGTGTTCTTATCATCTCTTTGATAGGTAATTATCCATCTTCTTAATACCTTTAAAGCTGGCTCCCTCCATAAGCATGAGATGTTAGGCATTATTTTAAAAATATTGTTCATCGGTTGATCTCAACTGCTTCTAAGAGTTCCAGGTTCATTCCTTGTTTTACACCTTTCTCGTTAGATCTCCAATATCTCAATGACAATTAAAACTTAATATATTCAAAGTTGAAACCAGCTTTTCTGTTACTAAGTTACAATCAAATCAGGTTTTCTTCCTGTTATATCTTCCAATTGAAGAGTCTATTATAATCCCAATGGTGGAAGAAAGAGAAACCATGAGGTGGCACCATTCAGAGGGTTTTCTCATTTACTGCTATTAAAATAAAATTTAAACTTCTAAGCATGTTGTGTAGAAGCACATATCTACAACTTTTCTCTTCATCTTAGACATTGTCTCCTGTCATATTTTCCTCATTTTCCTTACACTTCATATCACTGAGCATCTGCTGGTCCTTAAAACACTCTACTAATATTTTTCTACCCTTGAGATAGTTAATCTTGCTTTGACCACCGATTATAAATTTATTGCACAAAATTTTCAAGTGGCTAATTCATTTTCCACATTTAGATCTCAACGCACATATCTCTGTTATCAAAGTGTCTTTTCAAGCTACATCTCCTTGAAAAATTCTTCCCTAATAATCCAAAGAAGTACCCTGATGTCAACACAATTTGTCACTCTGTCCCACTGCCTTCTTTATTTTGTTTGTAGCACTTCTACATTTTAAGTATGATGATGATTCTTTTCTGTCTTGCTCTTTACGTTGTACAACTCAATGTCACCATCTTTAAAATAATCATTTGACATTTTATAGGATGATATCATGGATTTTGCTCTAAGATATAAGTTGCTTATAATTTAGCCTTGCCTATTTCTCTTTCTCGTTTCATTTCTAAATATTTAGTATCTTTATATATCTAAAATCATTTCAGTCTATACTTTAATTATTAAAAATCAAATAACTCTTTGAACCATAACAAAATAATTCTGTTTACTTGTGTAACATCGATAAAGTATAGAGGAGGAAGTCACAGCATGAAAGAAATAATTTACTTCCTGGTTTTCTAGGAGAATTGGATAATATGTGTGCAGTGCTCCCTACGGTTGCTGATATAATACGTAATAATCACTCAGTAAAATGTGACTATAGTTATTGTGAATTTCACTTTCAATACAAATACAATTCAAATAGCTATACGAGGTTTGTCAATTTTAAATAGTTTATCTTCCCAAAAGGGGCAATTTTGTCACTTTGTACCCTACATTAAAATTTTCTCATTTGTTCTTTTTGCCTATGTGCACTATTGTGAAAGCAACAAAAGCATAAGTTAAAAATGTGGGAAATATATTTCACTACATATAGAATATTTCAAATGAAAAATATATTTCATTGAAATACATAATATTATAACATTCTTTGTGAACATATTTAATTGTATAATCTTGAAAGACTAAAGGGTACATATGTATAAACCTTCCAGTATGATTTATTTTTTCATTTTTTTCCCTCAGTGTATCACTATCATCATTTTTACACAGTATTTTTCATGACAGTATATTAAAAGCAGAAAACAAAAATAAGGGAATGATACTTTTGTTTACAGATGTTGTCTACACTGTACTGGTCCAGTGAAGGAGTGGGAACCTTCATACGTGTTGCATATTTTTTTCTTGTGTTTTATAAGAGCAGGACTTTACCATATCACGTTGCTTTTTGGAACATCTCAACCATTTGGGTTCCCCTTAAACAAAATACTGAAGAGTTAACTCAAAAACTTTGTAAGCAAGTAATATATTAATCTCCTATCAGTATATCACCTGATACGAAGTCATAAAATTTGAAAGCAGAAGTTGTTCTGAAAAATTATTACACATGGAAAATTTCTTCTGTCATTGTAGAGAGAACATATAGAACATTCCTATCAATTTCTATAATGTAAGGACAACAAAACTTGAGTCCCAGTGTGGGAGAATCTTAGATATCATCTGCCTAAATATTCTCACAATGTGCAGGGTTCTGTCACAAAGTTCTGAAAGGTTCTCTCACCTATCCATTTTTAAAAAATCTTCCAGTGGTAGGCAACTTGATATTCCACATGGCGTTACATTCTTTAAAAACAAAGAGAAAAATCAAGCAAAGTAAATATATTGGATATTTCATTATCGCTAAATAAGCTGTGGTTATAAGATGTTCTGCTTAGTCCCAGAATAACTATAACTTTTCTGGAAAATTTATCTACACTTGATGCTTCATCTTTGTACTCATATGGGTTGTGGTAGACAATAGTCATGCTTTTGTTAAATATTCCCTTCAGTATATTTCATTCTTATACTTCATCTAATTCTGCTTTTACAATGTAGATTTAGAAAGTGAAGTCATTTCAGTAATAGCTCTCTTACTGTCCAGGCTGCGCACAAGGCCAATCCCAGGGAGATGAGAAAGGGAATTCAGTATACTCAAGGCCCAGCCCTGAAGAAGATAAAGGAAGTGATGTGCTCAAAGCTCGAACTCAGTGAAGTCAGGGGAAAATAGCTTTCATAGGAGGAAATAAGGTAAGGTGAACCAGCAGGCAGGGAGGACTCTTTCTGAAGAAGATATCATTTAGGGTGGCTGCTTCCATTGTCTCCTCCTCTACTGGAATATGGAAATGGATCTTAACATCCTCAGGTTACTTACTGTATTTCCTTAAACAGATATAATACTGTTCTACAAATTAAAACTTCACAGTGAAGTATGCTTTTTGTGTTAGTGATACACTAAGGCCTAAGAAGAGATGCTTCAAGGTCATCAGAGATTCTTTTCTGAAAATCTAAAGAAAGATTAATTTGTAGTTACTAATTTGGGTAGAGCTTCACTTTAAAATTTAGAATACCTGGCAAAGAAACATAGAAGGGAGAAGACCTGCAGAAAGGCAAAGGGGTGCAATGTGAGGACAACTCCAAAGTCCTGCTGGGGGCTGGGGATTTAGCTCAGGGGCTGGGGATTTAGCTCAGCGGGGGGCTGGGGATTTAGCTCAGCGGCAAAAGCGCCTGCCTGGCAAGCGCAAGGTCGTGAGTTCGGTTCTTGGTACCGGAAAAAAACCAAAAAAAAAAAAAAAAAAAAAAAAAAAACCAAAGTCCTGCTGGACTACCCGCAGAGATAGCTTCGATATTCTCAAGATAAATTTACCCTTTGTGGAGAAAATTTCCATTTAGAAAGATAGATAGATGATAGATAGATGATAGATAGAGATATAGATACATAGATAGATAGAAAGGAATTCCTCAAGCACTCTGTTATGAAACCATGACCTTAAAATAATGAAACTGAATTACAGATTTTAGAAGACAAATTTCTTCCTTTCAATATGAAAAAGAATTATACAACAGCCTTTGTGTATCTGCTTATCCTCAGGCTCTTAATTGTGCCTCAGCTTCTCTTAGGAAGACAGTATGCTTTCTAGTTCTCCTTGTCCCAGGCTTTTTTCCCCAGGAGATATTTTTGTTCTTAGGAAAGGCTGTGAGTAAACCCAGCCTGCCTGATTTAGATCAGGACTTTTTTCTTATGTACTCAATTTAGGTGCTGCAAAATTCACTGTTCTTTTTAACTCAGGAATGTTAACTTCTCAAAAGGTTTTACTGTCCTCTCAGTAGTCATGTATTACTTAGACTTAGCTACACATTTCTTCCCTTTCTCTTTTTTTTGTCTACATCTAAAATTTGCCAAAACAATTACATATGCAACTGTTTCATTTTTAACTGTCCCATTTTGTGGAGTAAATCTTCATATATATATATATAATTTAATTAGTGAATCCTCAGCAAGATATAAACAAGAACATCTTTTGAAGATCATGGAGCAGAACCATTGATGTCCATATATTTTAGGTATCAAGATAAACTAGAGTTTAGTATGGTTCCCATGGAAACACACAATATTTATGGGCTGTTTTTTTTTTTTTTTTTTTTCCCCTGGAATCTTTTGACCATACAATTTCTTGGCAGAATTTCTTCATTTTTTGTGCTAATTTCTGGAAACAGACTGAAATATTAAAAATCAGCGCTTACCCATTTTAGTGTCAGCACAAATACCATAAGAAATAGTGAATATTCCACTGAAGAAACCAAATAATTTTTATGCTTATTTTAGCTTTTATTTTTTTGCAGCCATAAAATTTGGTGATAGCAGATTTATCATTATAATGGAAAGAGTGGCTGTGATAAAAGGGATAAAAGATGCACTAAAGGTATTCAAAAATACACACAGTGACATGAACACACTCAAATATGTATAAATAAGAGCAAATATAAGTAAAAGTATTTGGGGTTATTTTTAGAAACATCAGAGAGATTTAATGTTAGAATTTCAGCAAGTTTTTTTACATAGTTGAAAAAAATGATCCAAAGAATCACTAAAATTTATTGGAACCTTTCCTGGTTACTTCAGCTTTCCTCTATTCAAACATTTACTTCAGCCCTCAATGTAACTTTTCTTGTCATAAATAGTTAAAAAAATGATATTGTGTTCACAAAATACTTGGGAGTGAGTGAACTCACCATATCCCAAGTGATACAAGATTTTTTAAATGAATATATATTTTTGCTACATAAATAATAACAAAAATTAGGAAGCTGATAATGTGATTACACTGGGCAGAAATTTCAGATCTGATATTGAGAATTCTAGAGGAGTTGTTACATTTTATAAAGCATCTTACAGTGCCTTCACAACAGACCGTTGGAATGGTAGGAACTCTTAATGTTATGAGAAATTATCAGTGAGAAATCACCTGAGCTTTTGGATTTGCAATGTTGTGAAGCATCTTCAATGTTGTCTGTAATGTGAGATTTTGCTGGTGTCATTGTCTTTAGGGAATCTTAATTGTTTTTGTCACCATCATTTTTTCAATTCTTTGTAACTTTACTTCACAAAGGTTTTGATGTATAGAAATCAGAGGTCTCTCAAATAGTGGCAATGTCGACATTTTCACAATCACCTATTACTTTTAGAGCTCCATTTACATGTGATTCACATTTCAGTATCAGCATTATGAACTTTCTTTATCTGGGACATTTTCGTCATGGTTTCCAGTTCCCACTATTGATTATACATGTTTTTTGTATCATGCCATGTACATTTATGATTAGGGTATGAAAGGGTGATGAAGGAGAGTGCTTTTTCTGTACATGTGATGAAAAAC
Organism: Chinchilla lanigera; assembly: GCF_000276665.1. Classification (NCBI taxonomy): domain Eukaryota; kingdom Metazoa; phylum Chordata; class Mammalia; order Rodentia; family Chinchillidae; genus Chinchilla; species Chinchilla lanigera. The sequence goes on from NW_004955404.1 coordinate 38,249,055, forward strand.
AAGCACACAGTGATCAGTTACCAAGAGATTTTAACATAAGTGGTGTGGTGACACGAACAACTAGCTGCAAAATTTTACTTTATACAATACCCACCCTTTAAGTCATCATTAAAATTTTAAATTTATTATTGGATGATTAGTATTTTGTGTGTAAAATACTTGGTAACTGAAATTCATACTTATCACAAATAACACAATGTGAGGATTGCCTAAATTGTGAACAAGAGATATTTCTGAAGCATTCCAGTTGCTTCTTTCAAATATATAAACTAAAAAGATGCTGTGTTTACGGTCAAGTTACAGAGACAAAAGTTCCACATGACAAAGTTTTGCACATAGGTAAAATTCATTCAAGGAGGGTAAGGACTGTGAAAACTGAAAGTGTTAAAACTGGAAGATGCGACCTTTGAAACAAATGAAACTAACACTGGAAACTTTCTAACAGAAACCAGACAGCCATCTTTGCTGAAGCACTTTGCATGCAAAATTTAAAGGTAAAATAGTCCTTTCAACCAGCTAACTTATACATTCTTATATGGCTAAAAATGTGATCTCTTGTCTGGAATATATCTGATGGAACTATACCACTCAATTTCAACTTCTACTACTCAATGTAAGGACATGGAAAAGAACTGTTCTAAGAATAGTCCATTCAAGTGTATTATAAACACTAATATATTTTGACTATCTTTATAACACATTTATTCAGTTTAATAAAATGTGCAAAAATTGATCAGCAAACCAAGAATGTATCCAAAATAGACAATATTGAAAAATATGGGATCAAAAATATAACTTTTTCTTCTGTTTGGAAAAATGCCATATGTGATTTGTGCATATATCATTACTTTTGTGTAGTACATATATTTAAGGATTGATCAAAATATACAATGAATGTTTTAATATAAAAGATTTATTACTTTAAAAGACATATTACCATTAAATTTCATCAAAATACCCTTCCTTGCTTTACCACACTTCTCTCACTGAGTTTACCACTTTCTGAAGCAGTTCTGGAAGTTCTTTTTCATGTGTTTGAGATATAGTAAAAATACAGTGACTATGGTCATCAAACAACATCAGGGAAAACATTTGAGTGTGTTCTCCTTCTCCTAACCACTGAATCTGGAACAATGCAACTTCCAGCTCTCCCCATAGTCAAAATGACCGCAAAATGTAAGCATTTCATGTCTTTTGGACCATTGAGGTTGTCATAAGGACATAACCAAGGACATTTATGAGAAAGGACTGTCAATACTGCTTCAAAAAGCAGTAACTAAAGTATGATATGTGTTTTCTAACTGAGGTGGAGTAGTTTGATAGAGATTAATTTATTTTTACTGTAATACAGTAAAAATACTGCAATTTATTTTTACTGCAATTTATTTTTACTGTAATATATATTTTTAAAATTAATAATTAACATTTTAATGGTCTTGTAACATATAAAGTGATCTCTTAACAAGTATGCCTGGTAGTCCTTTAAATCACATAACATACAGCAGTGTAGTCTGCTCCAGTTGTTGTGGAGCAGTAAATTACTGCAGTATGAAAAGTGTTTAGTATTAGGGTTAACCAGAGAAACAGAATCAATGCAACATATACGTATAATTATTAAAGGGAATTCATTAGGTAGCTTTACAGGACCAGAAATGGGAAAATCCAAAATTTGACTTATGGAATTAGAGACCAAACAATTCTTAATATCCATCTGCACACTGGAAACCAGAAGTACTGGTAACTTGCTCAACCCAAGATATCAGAAGCCACAGCACGGGAGATATGAAGCATACAGCACAAACCCAGAGTTGAAGACCTGGGAGATAACTGAAAATTTTTATGTGATATGAGTCTTCGTGGGAAAGCTTAAGAACTGGAGAGCTCAAGATCAGTGTCCAAAGGGAACAACCAGCAAAAGCTGCCCCCACTCAGGAAGGCTGGAGCTGTTCAAAATGATCACACTTCTGTCTTCTATTACTTTTTCTCCTGTCTGGGCTACAGGCCAATTAGCTGACGACTCCTCTCAATTTGCTGCCCTAAATGTCAGTCCCCCAGAGACACACAGAACTGTTTTATACTAATCTTCTAGGAACTACTTAATCCATTCAAGATTAAAGTCTTAATATAATGATTAAGGTTCACAGGTACAATATCTTGAGTTTTATTTCCATGTTTCAATATGTGTACATTATGTAATATTTAACTCAAATTAAAAATACCAATCTCCTAAAACATTTATTTTTAATAATGGATTCATTTAAATGCCTTTTTTCTAGCTCTTAGAAATACACATTACATTATTATCATCTATATTCATTTTTCTCTGCAACAGAATACCAGAATTTCATTGTCTTATCTAATTATAACTTAAATTTCCATTGACCAAACTCTCTTGATTCCTACTTTCCTACTTTCACCAGTGTAAACTACCTAGTCTAGAGTCGCACAAAATCTATGATGTAAAATTCCACCTGCCAGTGAGATCATGTGGTACTCATCTTTCTTTGTCTGGCTTATTTCGCATAACAAAACATTCTGTAATTCCTCAAAAATGACAGCTTCATTTTTTATGGCTGAGTAGCGTTTTATGTTATATCTGTAACATTCTTATCAGTTCATCAGTTGATGGTCACCGAGGTTGCTTCCACTTATTGGGAATTGTGCTGAAAGCAATCCTTTAAAGTCATTCTGGAGAAATTTAGAGTTATCTTTGTTAATTGATTTTATCTGTTTTGTTTTGAAGTTTATGTGTAATGTTAATGACTTCATGACAATATATGTCATAATTTCTAATATGTCCTAGTTAACATATTAGGGAATGGAATGTAAATGCACAGCATTTTAAAAATTAAACCTTTCAGTTAAACCTATACTTAAGATTTTTCCAGGATTAGTAAAGATGCTTGTGGAAGCCAATCACATTCACAGATTTGTTTGTATCAGCAAATAGAAATTCACAGAAGGCTCTTGTCCACAATTTACATTTATAAATTGTACTATTTACTTTGATATCTGCATAGATATTTTCATGCCTTTTTGAACTAATTTTGAGCCACTGATCCATTTCTGTGGATTGGAAATATAAAGCAGCATTATAGAAAACTATCAAAACAAACTTATCAAACTTATTTAATAATGTGCAAAGGACATGGAAATTCATTAACTGAAATGAACCACATCTTACTAGAATTAATCTACTCAGTCTTTTTATTTTGTGCACAAGCTTTCAGAATATTTTCTTTTACTAAGATTATATTAAGATCTCTAAGTGTTTTATATCTGTAAAAACAAAGTTTAAAAACATTTAAATTAGATAAAATTCATTCAATATTTTTTTTTATTTTAAAGATAAAAGGAGGGAAACATTAACAGACATACAACATTTTACAACATATCACAAGCACAATACAGACAACACAGAGTTACAAACAAAGTGGTAGGGAATTAACAATGGTGGTTGTATTACATATTGATATCTTCAAAGTGGCTTCTCGTGAAAACAGATATAAACATGCAATACTGGTAAATATAATTGCCAATAGAAAGACTAATGAGAACAAATTTAATATTTATTCCTCTGTTTTAGAGAAGTTGGGATTCAAAACTTTATTTTGTGAACAGCCTGCAAGATGTCATTAATTCCGTGATTTTTTTACTGACTGATCACATTTGGTACTATATAATCTAAAATTGTTAATCCTATATTGCAGCCTAACTATGCATATTAAAATTATAAATGTTTTTCAATAGATACTCAGCCTGCATTTATGCAAAACATGTACTTGTTCAATTTTTATCCTCAAAATTCCAGGCACCAGGATAATCATAAACATTTTCCTTGACATTGAATTTCTATGTGCTTAAACTTCAGTAATTTTAAAAGTGTATATGTAGTTCATCACATATAACAGATATTCCAAACTCGTATAAGATGGAGATAGACTGATTTTTGAAATAATGAAAAAATTTACCATATACCTTTGGTAATGCCCTGTTTTAAAGAACCTGAATAGGATAAATTCCTCATTTCAGGAACATAAAATTGGAATGGTACTATTTATATTAAGTATGTGTATTTAAAAAAATAACTATGTGACTTTATACAGTGTAGTGGCTAAACACTGATTTTATTCATTATGAACAAAATATTGACAGAATAATAACGAAAGTACAAGTTGTCAATATTAGCTATACTACACATTGCTACAGCTATACTAGATGGAGAATTGTTAGTCTAATGTCTGGAAAATTATCATTTTCCACTTAAAATTTATTTCTAAGAACACCCATTCATACAGTTATTCTTGCAAAATAGCCTATTATATACAAAGCACAGTAATGATTGATTTTTGTTTCCTTTTTTACATAATTGATACTCATGAAGTTTAAGTGGTCTGTTCCAAATCATAGCTAGAGACAGAGAGCCCTAAGTAGTGTCCCTGGTCTTTTACCACAATGATTTACTTAGTAAGAGGACAAAGCGAGAGAATTTAAATTATCACGAGTGACAGGATGGTTTGTATAAAAAGGCATATGCAAGTATAAAAGTAAAAAAAATTATTTCTCTGGCACAAATGCAACACAATCTAGTACTGATTAAGGACAGGTATGAAATAGATTATGTCAGTAATTTATGAGTCAGATTGAACTCCAACAGAACATGATGGATGGTTGAAGTGTAAAATATTCATATTTATTAAAAGATAGATGTGATTAAGGAAAAATGAAAAATACCACTTAACATAAAGTTAAACTCATTGGAATAGAAGTTTTAAAAAGATAAAAGAATCATTGACATTTGACACAATGTGCCTGATGGCAGGAAAACATTTTATATTATTTTTATTCCACATATATAGATCTAAAATATGAAAGATTTATTTATTGAATTCATTATACAAATTACTTTTCGTGCCAATATGCTTTCAAATTTTCAGAACACTTTTTTCAGACAAGATTTAGTTCACCACAACTTCAAACTAATGACACAGAAAATATATATAATCACTGTATTACATACAGATTAATCGTTAGATTTTACATTAAATCATGAAATATATGAATGTCATCATGTGTGACAATGCACAATATGTGTCTTTTAAAATAATTACTCAGAGATTTTTGTATGAATTATGGTTATTTTTTACATTCCCTGGGAAGTTTTAAAAACATATTTTGCTAATTGCCTCTACCAGGAAATTTTAATGTATATAGGTATATTGTACGTGTGCTTATGCACAATGATTGTCTGGAGGACAATTAAGAAAACCTTTCAACTTTTTTCTCTAGAAAGCCACCTATTTTGCTTTATTGGGTAACACTGTTTCATTTGAAGATGGCTAAACTACAACTGTCAGTTCTAATAATATAGAAATACAGGAAAATGTTTCTGAAACATCTTATTATTGCTATCTAAAAATTCAGAGCTCTGGTCTTGTCAAGCATTCAGTAGTTAATTCTGGATGATCTGAGCATAACTTTCTATGTTTAATATTTGTTACCTAAATGTTATTTTCCTCAATTTTAGAATATATATATATATATATGTGTCTTATGTTCATACATAATACTTTTACTTACTGGATTACAACACTCTTGTTATGGAAGGTAAGAATTCATGGAAAATATACGTATCAATGAAATTTTCCATGAATAAGCACACAAAATCTTCGATTTGCCTTCTATCCGAGAGAAAACATGCAGTTCATGGAACTGTTTCTTCCTAATCCCATTATGAGTGTGTAAACATGTCCTTATCTCTGAATTTGAAAGATGTAAAGTTAAATGTTAATTCATTGGTTTTTACCATTAATAATATTTTATATGCATATATATGCAAATAGAAAAAATAAGAGCTTTAGAAAACCAGTCTACCCTGAAGAGAAATGCATAGTTAATAATTTGTATTTTCAAAGAGATATTTAATGACAGATTTAATATTTTTCTTCTTTACTACTAAATCAGCTACTTGTAATCAAATTAATATCTTGTGTATTAATTTCCAGGTACTAATGAGATTTTTCTAATAACCAGAACTTTGCATACTTCTTTATGGCCTAATATACTTATCCTCTTTGGTCAACAATACGTGACTTGAGATATAATTTGTTGTAATAGGTGTCATGCTGTGGCTATAAATAATATAATAGATAAGTTCTTGAAAGATTATTTCATTAAATAAAATTTGTGTATAATTCCCAAACAATGATTTAAAATTCTTCAAACCTTGGTTTAAATATATCTTACTGGATTATATCTTTACATTTCATTTACATCTTGTGCCTATAAAACAATATGGATAAAGAAATTCATACTATGTGCATTACTCCACATATATAGAAGAAAGCCAATAAATAAAAATGAGTATGACAGAAAGGAAAATATCTTCTTTGCAGACTTCAAAACAAAAAATTTAAATTCTTAGGCTCTGCCAGGATTTCATTCAAAATAACATCACAGGGTCTCTGATAGGTTACAGTCTTAACAACTTGTCATAAAAGTGGTTATAGCTCATTGGCTAAAATGCATTCCCTGCAAAACATACATGCTGATGGCTCACTCTTAAATGATATAACTTCTAGGGTTATTTGATGCCCACATATAACATTATATATTGGATATACTTTTAATCAGAGCATATACCATGTCATATCTATGAACTGTGACCAATAAGTCTTTAGTATTGATTGTTGAGATTTCAAAACAAATTTTCTCATGAAACATTAGTTTGGTTTTAGGATAATGAACACATAAAATTCAATTTTCATTGTAAGGAACCTAAAAAGTTCATATAAATACATCAATCCACATATTCATTTCTGAGATGAGATTGGACAAAGAAGGTAAATAATGAAGTAAGAAATGCAAGGAAAACTCAATTAAAAATTTCTACTTTTGTTTCTGCTGTTAAATATGGTATCATTCGTATTTCTGTGATTATAAGGAAATTACTCTTCTGAATTATAGAAAAAATTTTATAGATACTATACTGATTCTAAGATTTTAATGATTTTTATGGCACTGCATTAATGATTTTATATGTTCACATTTGCTTTAAATCTATTATCAAAAATGAACATTTACATGGAAATATAAGAAATTCATCAGCTATGTGGATTTCATAATTTATAGAAATTTTATTTGTCAGGATTAATTACTTATTAGCAATATGCTACATGTGCAAACTGAAAGAAACAGATTTCCCTCTCTTCATGAAAGTTCACGATTCAGAGACAACATTCCCTGGATATGCCGCTTACTACTAGCATGTGTCACTGTCAAAAGCTGAAGGAGTGGGAGAATGGTGGCACAGCAGACCTGCAGCAGTTAAAATGAAATACAGTGTGTTTTGTGAATGAGAGTTTTCAGAGCTCATGTATGGAGCCTATTTGTAATGCCAATGTGGTTTTACTCCTAATCTATGTGCGCAGCTCATCTCAAATTATCCTTATCATCATAATATCATCATTATAACTGAAATTACTTGAAAATTACATGATGGCATTTGAAGAATGAAACTTACATCTTGTAAAAAATAAAAGTTGTAACACTTGTGGTACTTGTATACCTTATTTTAAAACACTGTCCATAGTTGATTGACTTAATTGGTCATTTCAGCATGGCTAACACAAAACATGTTTTTTTTTTTTTTTTCCTTTCATTCTTTTTTGGGTCTCTATAGGGAGTTTAGGCTGTCCATGTGCTCATTGTGTAGACCAGGCTGGCCTCAAACTCATAGCAATCCTCCTGCTTTAGTCTTCCAAGTGCTGGGAATATAGGCATGCACTACCAAGCCTGGCTCAAAACACAAGCTTTCTTGTTACTACTTAAGGTTGTCTTTTTTCCTACATCATACTTTTAGCTAAAAGGCAAAAGGATATTGATTACAAAAATAAGTGTTAGTACGAGCGATAAGTGAAACTTGAAGGAGACAAATCCTATAGCAGGGTAAATGGCCTATGACAATATCTATAGATGCTTGTTATTTTGCCTATGCCATGCATCAGACATTTTAGAATGTCATAAGGAGTGCATCACAAGGTTATTCTGTTATACAGAATGCTCTACTAAAATCATTCCCTTTGAAACTGAAACAGTCTAACTTGGTAAGGTTTTATTCACATTTCAAAGTAAATACATCTTAAGTACTGTGTTCCCTCCAATTATCAGGGCAGTGTATCTTTCTATTTAGGCACTGTTTTTTATTCAATCATCTTTTATGCCTATTCTGGAAATTGAAGATTGCAATATTTGTGGTTTATTATGCTAACAAATTACAGTTCACAATAAAGATTTTTTAGCAGCCTTGTAGTCATTTTAAATTTTCCTTATGAGCAATAAGATGAGAAAAGAAACTCAATCACCAGCAAGCTTTTTTAGCTCTACAATAAATGCTCACAACGAATACATAAACAGAATCAGGTTTGGGCCATAAAAGAGAAAAATGCTTCTTTCTTGTTTTTGTTATTTTTTAAAGGTGATTTTTATTTTCAAAGTCTTATTGTCATTACTAAAATATTACATACCCTATTATTCAATAAGTGGTGATTTTTGATGAGGAAAAGAGGTATTGCAGAGAATGTTAAAAAGATCAAAACATAAAGTTACTTCTAAGGAAGAAAACTGGACACAGAAATATTTATGCTGATAACTCTAAAAATAAAATATCTTATAGAAATCATAAGTGTTATAGCATGACATATCAGCCTTTAGAGTAGATTTTAATTATTGAAATAATGACAGAATGTTAGAATTTATATTTATTCATGTTCTTTCATAAAGGTAATTTAAATGTCATGATTTCAAGCTTCAAGATATGGCTTTGCAATGTTTGTTATTTTGCACAGAAGTACTATGTAAAAGGCAGAAGTACTATGCTGGAATATATATATATATACATATATATATATATATATAATATATATTTATATATATATATATAAAACAAGAATATTCCTCAAGATTCATGCTAAAGGTACATGTACGGTGATATTTAAATTTAGATGTTAAAATGTAGTGTGGATGTTATATATAATGCTCCTATTAATGTCATGCAAATTCCTCCTATAATTGTGAAATTATTAAAATATTTGACTTCTATTAATCTAAATTCACTAAAGTAAATCATCAACAAATCACCATCCAATATTAATTTCAACTTTAAATGATACTGTTTATCAAATCCATCAATCATGCCTACTGATTTTTTGGTATTTGTCATGACTAAACTCTCCCTAAAGTGACTAACACTTTCTCCTATTTTAAGAATAGTAAGTATTATATTCTTATTCATGGATCCCTCTTTATTCCATTGACTTTCCTGAAGCAGCACTATTCAATTACTCCATGTTGACTCATTCTAAATTTGTCTCCTCAAAATTATCTACAATTATCTCTCCCCTACAAATTACTAACCATCATCATGTCTCTTTTCACTCTACTGCTTTCTTTCTCTGTCTAAACAGACTTCATGAGACATACAACAGTATCCCTTATTCCACTTCCTTGTTTCCATAATGTCCTCTGCAAAATGGTGGCTTTGGCCACCACCACAGTTCTGAAACTTCTCTCACCAAATTTACTATTAATGTGGAGCTATATTGAAAGTACTCTTCAAATTGAATGTACTTTGACTCTGATTTTATCCCTTTCACTGAATTCTTTAAAGTCAAATAGCCTCTGTACAAAAACAATTTATTACAGTGAATAGTTTTTGGTTCTTTCCTTTTATTTTGATTCTCATTTTCTTCATATGTAAAATGAGGCTATTGAGATGCATTGGGTAGTTTGCTTATCAAATAGATCAACAGTATAGGTCAGATAACATAGAAAAATATTTTATACTATCTGACACATATTAATCATGCAAGAAGTGTTAGCTTTCTTTTCTTCATCAAATTAACTCTGTATCCTAATTCTTTCACTTCTGTTTTCTACCCCATTAATGTCTCTGTTCTGTTTGTATGACTATTTCAAAAATCGGTACCCATCATCCAAGGACCATTAAGAGCACAAAGTTGTATTCATTAACTGTGACAAAGGGATCATACAATAGGTAGTAACTGCAGATGTCTTGATTGAATAAAAATTGGGAATTAAGAAAGAGTACCTTTTAGTTCAAGAGATTTATATGAGAATATTGAAATTGATGGCCCAGAATTTCTAAAGTGTAGGAGTCAATGTTCTTACCTGTGGTAAAGAATAAAACAACCCAAATGAAGTGCCACCGTGTGGGACCGTGGCAGTATAAAGGATGAAAGTTTACTCAGAGTGAATCTTAGTTCAGTCACTGAGAAGTCACACTGCAGCTACTTCTTCAGATAAGACAACCTTGGGAAAACAGTAGTACCCTGAAACTTCTGTGTTATTTATTTATAACTCAAAGGCATGAGAATGAAGAAGTAAAAGAAAACATTACTGCAGAAGCCACGGCCGAGCAGGAGACAAGCTATGTAAACAAGATGTTGAGGCCAGAGCAAGGCCAGTCCAGCAGGTGTCTGGCCTTGGTGTTCACAGATTACTCTGAGACTGCTTCACTTTTAGTGTTTTCAGCAAAACAATGAGACCTTGCCCTTTCAGCCCTGTGGTGCACACTCCTACCCTGCTTTTTACAGTGTATAAATAAAGAAGCAGACCATGCTGTGTCATCCCTTCCTCTCCATCAGAAAGATCAGGTCTCACCTAGTCCCAGCTTTCCTTTTAGTATGTGTCTATAGCTTTTTCTTAATCTTCCATCACCCCCTCTCAGAAGCCCACTCCCAGAGCAGGTCTTGGTAGGTCAAGGGACGAGAAGGGAATAGGATGGTTTATTACACCACATATGCCTATCTAATCCAGGCAAGCTTATTGGAAGCCATGGGACCATGTAGGCCAAAGCAAACACTTCTGAAAATAACCTGCTTTTATTTCTTCTGACAACTGCAGATTTACTCTAAACTTAACCAGGGTTCCCAGGAGTCCTAGACAGTTGTCAAGAAAGTCTCTTTCTCTTTTACATTCACATCAAATGCTCAGCCAGGGTCTCTCCACAATAAGGAACAGATTGTTTACTCAGAGCTTGTTCTAACAAGAGAGTCAGTCACCATCACTCGAGTCTATGAGACAGGCAGGGTAATGGAAACAAATTTTCTGATACTTAAAAAGAGAAAAAGAAAAAGGCTTAAGCTATCCTCAGAGTAAATGCTTGGACAGGAAATATCTTGAAACAAGGAACTAGAAATGGAACATTTCCTGTAACTCGTTGGGGAAACATGGTTGGCACTCTCTGTTTGGTCCTGAGTTGGAAATACACACACAGAAATCAAGGAAGCTGGCAGTCATTGACAAGATCCTGACTGCTCTGGGTTTATTGCTGTAGTAGGGCTTTAGCTTCCTGCTTTGCTTGCCTCAGAAGTTGTTAGTAAGCATTCTGTTGCCACCATTTGTGGCCCAAATGTTGTTCATTTTTCTTTTCACTCTATCAGAATAAATGAATTTGTGTAAAGTTTAGAGCAGTGTGTCTGTGATTCTTTTAAAACCGTATGGCTCTAAATGAACCAGAGGGTGAAAAATTCAATTTAGGTATCTTGTGAGGAACATTACAGTCTTGGTTTTGTTTGCTTTATCTATTTTGAGAGGTGATGTGTGTTGTACAGGCTGTGCTTTATTTTTTAATTCTCAGTTCTCTCCTAACAGCTTAGCAGTCAGCAGGTCCGGTTTTCACTTATCACAGAGTACAAATAGGATATCTCCATCTGGATATTTCAAAAGCAGATCAGAACAAGTGGCTAAACTCTCCACCTATACATAGGAAATACTTTGTACGTACATTTACTTTCCAAAGGGTAGCTGAGCTCTTCTTGCTTTTTGTTTGTACTGACTCACGTCAGGTTTTAACATTCTCTTGCCAAAGCAATCAATTATAATATGCCCATAACTGTGGTACTTGTGTCTAATCCTCTCTTCTCCAATCTTTCTATTCTTCTAAAGTAACATTTTTAAAGCATAGAATTTTCATTAACAGAGAGCACATTTTATTTGTAATATGCAAGAAAAGCTTCATGTGACATAATAGATATTCCATGGCCTAATTTATCACACATTTCGTGGTATGTACCACCTTTCCATGCCATATGCAAGTCCCTGGGGACCTGAATAGTTCCTGAGTCTCACAAATGTCTTTATAGCATTGTTCACATGCTGTTTTTCCTCCCTTTTTTCTTCTGTTGATTTCGTATTTATCTGAACCTTCAAGGCCAAGATCTAACATAACCTCTGCATTAAGCTTTCTTACAAAAAATCAATTGCTTTTCCACTAACTCTGTATAGCTTTTTTAACTTATTATTCTTCTAGTATAGTTTAGCTTGTTGTGACATTCTAGGCCTACATTATCCTAGGTAACTTGTGCAACATTATTTGATTATCCCCATTGTACAGACAGGGAGAATTGGTCTTCATTCATAGCATGTAGAATCTCCATCTAATAGTAATCTAATATCTAAATTTACTAATTTCTTTCAAAGCTCCTTGCATCTACTACTATATTCTATGTATTCTTTTTTGTCCTATAATTAGAGCCTTAAGCATGTTTGTGATTCCCACTATAGTATTTCGTCCTCCACATGCGAAGTCACCTGTATTCTTTTCATTTACCCTGTATAGTAATCACCTCGCATATACATAATAGTGGCCAAAAGTCCAAAAAGTGTGACAAATTTTTAAATTGCCAGTGATGTTTCAGATGATTTCAAAAAATATAAACATTACCTCATGTAGATGTGGACTTTCCTTAATTTCTTATATGCCTATTATATAAAAAGCAAATCTGTATCACTGTTTTCAGATATATACATATATATTAATATGATTAGAACTTAGAAATGAACACAATAGAGTTTTACAATAAAACATTATCTTACAAATATTAATATCATTTTTATAAATTAAGAATGAAATTGATAAAATCATAAAATAAATGACATTTATAATAATCATAAATAAAATGCTTTGGAAATTTTTAATCAAGAAAGTAAAAGAAAGACCTGTTTATATATAAAATTACTTTACTTTAAGAAAGTAAGATAGTAGTTTTTTCTCAAACCAAATATAAATGGCAACGGTCCAAAGCATGGGTTCAAATTACTCTGAATAAAATATTCTGCAATTGAAGATGTTATATAAACATTAATAGCCATAGAACATGAAGGTCAAAAATGAACACACTAACAATACATTGGTAGGGCCTTAAGTACAAAGATTTTAGCAATGCTGGGAAATCTTTTCTATAGGCTTCATATGAGGTCCTATAACATGCTTAGTTTTATGATTGGTGGAATCTAGAGTCTTGATAACTTGGAAATGTACACCAGAGTATAATCTAATATGCAAGAGGATATTAGATTAAATACAGAGGTTGAAAGTAAATGTCAACTAAAAAGGCTAAGATACCAAAAAATATTTTTTTATTTTCAACAGCAATATTCCATCTGCTCATAGGAACTGCTCATAATGTCCTATTCATACTCACAATGTCCTATTCAGCCTATATTATCTTTAACATAGATATTATTTCTTTAGAATGCTCCAGCTTCCCAGAACTCTGTATTGAAAAGTACAAAAATCTGATAGAAGAATTTGAAAAGAACACACAAAAAATGGTATAGGCCTACCATGTAAATTATTTGCAAAAGTAATATTGTGAAACATCCATAATCCCAAAGCAATTTGCAAAAAAGGAAAAGGAAAGAATTTCCATCAAAATTTCAAATGCATTCTTCACAGACCTAGAAAATCAATCCTAAAACTCATAGGTATGCACAAATGATGCTGAATAGCCAAAGTAAATTTGAGCAACAACAGCAAAACTAAATGTCTCCTTCCCTGACTTCAAAATATGCTCTAATATTATAACAAAACACCTGGGTATTAGCGTAAAAATAGACACACAGACCAAAATAACCCCATACATCTAGAGCCAATTGACTTTGACAAAGATGCTAAGAGTTCTCAATGGAAAAATGACAGTTTTTTCAGTAAATACTGTTAACAAAATTGGGTATCCAATTAAACTAGACCTTATTTGTCACCAATTTAAATCAAATCATCTCAAATGATTATTATTGACACATAATATCTTAAACTTTGAAGCTCTTTGAAGTAAATCAAAGAGAAATACTTCATGGCTATGGAATAAGCAAGAATATTTTGGAGTAGACCTCCAAACTTTAGGAAACCAAAAGAGAAAATGACAAAAAAGATTTCATAAAATTTAAAAAAACAAATCTGTACATTCAAGGAATCAATCATCAGAATGAAGAGACAACCTACCAAAAAAGAGAAAGTATTTGCAAACTAAACATCTGATAAGGAGTTAAAATCCAGAATATATAAAGAATTTGAAAAACTCAATATATATATATAATTTGAGAATGGATAGGAGACCAAAGTAGGCTTTTGTCAAATGAAGATCCACAATGGCTAACAGGTGTACTAAAGAATGTTCCACATTACTAATCATGAGGGTAACGGAGATCAAATCAATGGTGCAGTATCAACACATGAATGAGTATTTTCAAAAACGACAAAAAATAACGAGTGGCTCCAAGGTGTGATGGGAATCATTGCACACTCTTAGGGGGAGTGCACATTCCACAGACATGAGGGGAAGCTGGAAGGTTCTCCCCAAAATGAAAATGTGATAACTACCATATTGCCCAGCAATCTGACCACTAAGTATCTATACAAAGAAATAAAATCAGTACATGTATTAAACAGAATCTGCACTTCCAGAATCATTACAGCATTATTCACAACAGTCAAGAAGTGAAATCAAACAAATTTTTCATGAATCTATGAACAGATAAAAAAAATGAGACACTTATACACTGTGAACAAAAGAGCTAAATCTGTGAATCATGTGGATGAAACTAGAGATCATTAAGTAAAATGAACAGAGGCATAGAAAGACCAAAACCACATGATCTCATTCATATGTGGAATCTCAAAATGTTGACTTTTTAGGAGTTGTTACTGAGGTCTAGAAAGCGTAGGGGTGAGGAAAGTTCAACCCTTATGAACAAAGTTTACACGAGATGGGAGGCAGATGTTCGGTATGGTACTGGGCAACTATCTGCATGTAACAATTATGCACTGTATGGCCTGGAAGACTAGAAGAACAGTGTATTGAATGTCTTCACAAGTAATAACTGATAAATGAGTACATAGATATTTTAACATAATTTGAATGTTACAAAATTTAGACATTTATTGAAATGTCACATTGGTTCTTCATTATACGTACAATGTTTATATATCACTTAAAATTTTTAATAAGATTTTAACTTGTGTTTTAGTTTTATGATAAAATTTTAAGTGGTGAATCAACTTGTTAAATTGACTTTCTCACCTTTTTTTCTTTAGTTAATTTTAAAACTTGTGTGCTATAATATTAGTTTGAAAACATAATGTAATGACTCATTGGTTATTGTTTTAACATCAGAAAGCTTTAAGTAGAGCATATCTGATTGAAGAATAATTGTTTTTTGTTTGGGGACAAAAGGAAGTTTAAATTATTTAGAAACAAAGGAATGAAAGATCTGTAATTATTTCTTTGAGTAATGGTTCCTTTGCAAATACAGTGTAAAGCAAAAGACAAATTCAGAGTTGGTAAGGATGATTGCAAGAAATTATTCAACTGTGAAAGAGACTTCAGACAGGTAACCTAACAGAACGCTTCATGACGAAGTTTTATCAAAAATTCTAAGGCTATTTCCTTTCAGTCTTCCTCACACACATCTCAGTGTCCTGCATTACTTGTTTCACAAAGCAAAACTCAGTTGCCACATCAACATTGTCTTTTGTGTTGATCTTAAACAATGATACTTTTATTCTTTAGAAGTAGTATATATTCAAAATAGAAAATTAAAATTGCCCACATTTAATGCTGATAAATAGCCTGTGGTCACATGTGTATATCAAGTACATTTTTAAAGATAATTCTGTGACTAATATTTTCTATCCTGATCTTTTATATTTTGTTTCTTCATGTAAATGATTAAATTATTGTGAAATTACCTATAATTTTGTCATAATGGGCCATTTTTCATACAAGTTCTTTGTGAGGTTATACCATCTTAAGTATTATCATGTCTCTAGAATATTCAAATTTTCCTAATTCTCTAATAATTTAAATAACATTGCATAAAAAATAATGCATTAGTATTTGAGTAAATGTGGCTGCTTTTTAAAGTTATTGTTAGAAAACTATTATTCCAGACATAAAAGTATGTATATTTTGCTGGTCAAAAGTATTTATTTCATATTTCTCTCCCAAAAAAAGAATTAAATAGTATTGTTTAACATTTTAATTTCATATATACATTTGTTTTTAAATATTTAAAAACAATGATAAAGTTATAGCTAGCTATTTAATTTGCATTTTCTGATAATATTGAACCTAGTAATAACTCATTATTTAACTGACCCCATACTTAATTCTTTGTCTTTTTGTGAACAGATGCTGATGAGTTTTTGAATGGATGAATTTATACCAATCATTATATCACTTTTGTAGTTGTTGTCTTTGTACTTTTTCTGTACTTTGTAATAAGCTACCATGTAAACATAAATGCTTTTCACTCTAAATTGACTCATTTACTGAAATTAAGAGCAAGGTATTAAAAAAAACTCAAGGTATTTGAATACAATGCATGTGATAAATGTTTCTGGGGAAATGCCTGTAGCACACACAGGCACACATACACACATAGAGTCATTCCATGACACACTGCATTCATGTTGGAATTAATTACTGAAAGTCAGCGGAAGATTATGAAAACATCAAATTCAAAACTAGAGGTAAGAAGCAATGTAAACCAAGGTGTTCTTGATTGGTTGAAGTCTGTAATTGGGGCAAGTTTTAAGTCAGTAATTATTAGAAACACTGAATGAAAAGGCTAGCAAATTAGCATTGATAACCTGATTCGAACCTAATTCAAGCCATTTTTAAAATTCTTCATGATTTTTAAGTAGCTGGCATCAAACTTCGGATGATCTAGTAATTGAGTTTAAATTGTCCTTTATGTGAAAATGTATGTAGACACATATACAGAATTGACAAATATATGCAATGTTGTAAGATATGATTTAAATAGTTTTTTCAAGATTTGCTTAGGTGTTGAAAGCGCAGTAGAAAATAAAGCTATTGAAATGGAAGATACATATTTGCATATAAATTCTGTGACATAAAACAGTAAATTATTGCCCTGATAATTGATCAAGGCATTGGAACAACCCGTTGTACTTTGGCACATTACTTTCTGCAATAAATCAAAATATCCAAGCATCTTTTTTGCATTCCAGTTGGCAACGTATCTTCCCATATTGAGCTGTATTTTGCAATGAAATGCTAGATAACAGTTGGATATAATTTTTCCATAATAGAAATAGTGAAATATCTTCCCAGTTAGCCCATAACAAGCAATATTCATATCAAAATGATCCTATTTAATGAAAAGTGTAGCTGCTTTTATACACTTTTATAGCAGTTTGTTCATATTTTGATATAATCAGCACTGAAGTAAATCTAGTATGTGTCTCAACGGAAAGTGTTAAAGCTGAATAAAAAAATTGGATAGATCCAGTTTTCTCATGCAGAATTTTTAAAACGATGCTCAAAATTATACAGAACTGTGCTGCTTAGGCACTTCTTTAATGAATCGAAGTGAATGATAGTGCTTTCTTATAAACAAATAGGCTCATAGAAACAGTAAAGTGGAAAAGAGGATTCAGAGACTTGCATTATGCTAATCCTAAGAAACTAATTCTTGTGATGTACTACAAGAGCAGTCTATATCCCATTCACTTCAGATAAGAAAATATACTGCAGAGACCATTCAGAAGTTACTGTTACCTGAGAGTACATTCAACAAATCAGTGTAGTATGCACTCACTGCTTTGTGCAATGAGGATTGTGTAGGGGCTGTCAGAACTGTAAAACCCCATCAATCTCTACACACAGAGGCAGTTTGTTTTTTTTTAATTACTTGCATGCTCTTACTATGTAGTGTGGGATGACCTTGAGCTCAATTGTGTAGCTCAGACTGACCTCAAATTCATAGGGACACTCCTGTTTCAGCCTCCCAAGTGCTGAGATTAGAGGCATGTGCCATCACGCCCAACTACTACTTTTGTTATTATTAATTGGTAAGTTTTTTCTTCAAATAAATTTTGAATATCTGATTTTAATTATACTATGTTTATATCTCTCAGAAGACCATCATGATTATATATTTTAACCTATTGAATATTTTAATTATTTTAGAGTATAAATCACAATCTTTTGTTCAAACTCATTCTAAATGTGACATTTTATGTTTGCTTAATTACTATTACTCGTGTCTATCAGTTTCATCCTCATCTAAGATAAGTAAAGTGCTCAATTCCTGTTCTTTGTAGCAGAAAGACCAATCCAACACCATCCAGTAGAGAACACATACTAACTTCTTTAATACAGACAATATGTTTACTTGAAGGGGCCTTTATAGACAAAAATACAGAGGGTATTGTGAAAAGTCAAGTACCAGATTTCATCTAATGAGATCCATGCTTTTGTAACTTCTTTTGTAAAAGGCTTTCAAAATCACATTAGCTGCTAATCACAAAAAATTCTCTTGAGGGTCTACTTAACATATTGTAACCATGTGGATGGGGACCATTTTGCAAGTAGGTCTGCTTTTGAATCTAAAGTTTTTATTGGATTACATTAAATGAAATCTACATTCTGAAGTGACTGTTTATTATATCAATACAGAAACGAGCACATCTTACAGAATTAGGAGTCTATATTGAAACTCTTTTCTGTTTTCTTCAAAAGACAGGCCCTTGAATTAGTTATGATCCTAACAATATGACTGAATGCATCTTCAAAATAAGGATAATAGAAGCTTTCTAATAGGATTTATCACAGTGTAATTTTTAAAAGGTTAGAAAAGCATAATTGATACAAATATAAAATGATTTTTTAAAGTGGGTATTTAAACTATTCTTTAATGATGAAATCAGGAACATGTTATTAAGAGTTGAAACAACACCTAAAATGCATATAGAAATACAAATTCTTTAATGTGCTATCTGATAGATTGCTAGGTTAAATGCAAAATTGACTAGTAATTAATATGTTAATAGACTATAATATTTGTCATTATTGCTTCTATTGAACAGAAATTATTACATATAGTTCAGACAAAATTATACAAGTTAACTTCTGTGTTTAGAAGGTAAAAAATCCTACAGTGAATAAGTCAAATACTGAAATAAAAATAACAAACTTTTACCTATATCCAACATTTGGATAATTTTGTTCTAGGAATATCCTCTCATGTTCACAATCTCTAAAGATTATTCTTAATCACAAAATATTTAGCTTTTTAAGACTGGCTTGAGTATCTGCATGGATAAAAAGTGTTACTTGACTCAGTTTTCTTTTCTTAGTTAGTTCTGCAAATCAGACTCAAAAATATTTTGGTAGTGCATAATGTCAGACAATTGCCAAATGATTTTTCTCCATATATGAAGTTGTCAAAGGAACCCTAGATTGGCTTTCCAAAACTCTGTGACTTCCTCTGTACTGCTGAGGCTGAGAATTTAAGCTTATTGCACATTTTCCATCAGATTGCAACTGTAGTCTATTGTATAAATTTAGATTGAATTGAGATTCTTCAAGATTTTTTAAGGTGCACATCTTATAAGATAGTGAATTTCTTACTGAGAATAATGCTAAGACTCTGTAATCCAAATCAAAAGTCAGTTTTCTTGGGAGTATATGACAGGATTTTTCTGCAAATGTTGAATTGATCCATAAACTTTGAATAGGCTTGCCATTCTTGGTTAAACAATGCTGTACTCAGAATTTACATTTCAAGGATGGTTTTGACTGATTTTTCCAATTATACTATGATAAGATGGAGAATAACGACATATCACATCTATGCAAAAATTTGATTATAAGTAAAAAGACTCAGCAAATTCATTTTGTTTTGCCCCTTGAAGGGACAGTGAAATTACGTATTAATTTAGAGTGGTTTATCTCAACACAGAAAAGGAATAACCTAATACATTTTGTGTTAGAGATTGCTTGAAATATCTTCTTCCGGTAATCACTGAGATATTAAAAGTAAAACATATTAAGAACAACGACAACAACATTCTAGGTTTCACCTCCACATAGAGAGTAACTGGATTTACCCTGTCTAATTAAACAATTAAGAGGCAGAAATTCTTTTTCCAGAAATGATTTATAGAATGCTAACTGGCAGTTAAGTGCATTGATCCCTGAGAAAGGGAAAACAAATCCCCTGCCCTGTCTGCCTCAAATGAGTTCTCAGGCTGTGGCTCAGTAAATGGAAGCCAGGGGTCCCCCTAAGTTGAAGACACGGAGAGGGGAGATCAGAGTGTTGAGGGTCGCTGATTTCACTGACAGGGAACCTGAAGAGGCTTGTCTTTATGTATTCAGCTCAGTCATCATGGGTGCATCAGAGTGGCAAGAGGAAAAAAAACACCGAAAGGTCAGAAAGAACAATCTGTGGAGTGCATGTCGGTCGAGGAATTGCCCTTTTTCCTGCAGTGAAATGAGTAAACCCTAGTAAAATATAAAGCTTTGGGGGTAATTTTTAGTAATGGAAACAAATTACTCATAATTTCAAGTCTATTGTACTCATAACTTGAAAAGCTTAACAGCTATTCTTCAAAATATGAAACAATTTTAAAGAAATAGAACTGATCTCTGAGCACAGCCCTAAATTGGTAGAAGATATATACCACCAACAACAACAACCCACAGACTACCAACACTTCAGAGTACCCCATTACCTAGTGTCCCTGTGTGAAAGAAGTGGAAAAGAAGATGAAAAAAAGAAACTTAACTGAAATAAATTGATTCAGAAATTATCCTTTTGAAATAATTAATAGAGGACACTAAATCAAATATTATAAATACATTTTACATATTTTATAAATTTTGAAAAGCCTGCCACTGTTCAGAAGGACATCAAATACATAAAAACACCCAAATTGGACTTGTAGAAGAAAAATAGAATTTTTAAGGTGAAAAAAGTACACTGTATGGGATTAATGGGGGAGGAAAATATCAGTTTTATAGACAGACTTTTGCTGATCATCCTGTCTCCTTTCATTCACAACCTCACATGCAGCTTTCCCCTTAAAATAACTTGATTCTAACAAGCTACTGCAGAGCTGAGAAGCTATCACATCCATGTTAAGAGATATTGATCCCTATATTTGGAAATCCTCTCTTGTCTTTTCAGATTGCATGCTTTGTTGATACAAGCAGTCAAGGTGGCCCAAGTGTCAAGCAACTGACAGTAGCCTTTGTTCAACAGCCGTATGGGGACTGAGGCCCACAACCAAACACGACTGGAAGAACTTAATTTCAACTGCGACTATGTGAGATTGAAAACAGGATGTTCCTAGGTTGAGTGTTCAGGTGAGACCACTGTCCTTGCTGCGTTCTGACTAAAATCTTGTGACACACTGTGGAAGAAAGAGCCCGTTTATACCATGCACAAGACTCCTGATCATGAAAACTATAAGAAATGTGTGTTGTTTTCAGCTTCTAAAATATGTGGTAATGTCTTAGACACCAAAGGATAATGACTCTAACTAGTAATATGATATAATTTGAAATTAACCCAATATGATTTTAACATATTTTGTATATTACTTTTCCTCTCAGGTATTATACTAGGCAAAAGTAATGCAACCTTCCATCCTCCAGAAAATGTGTACTTCCTGCTCACTGAGTCTGTGAGTATGTTACTTAACGTGGAAATAAGGATCTTGCAAAGTTGCTTTGTTTTGTGTTTTTCTTTTCTCTTTACATTAAGAAGGTTAAGGCGGGAAGATTGTCTGCCATTACCCAGTTAGGACTGGTACAATTCCAATCTCCTTATGAGAAACAGAGAGAGGAAAAGGGGAGAAAAGTCAGTGTGACTGTGGAAGTCGTGATTCCCTTCCATAAGGAAACTATGGCCCAAGGATTGGAGGGTGGACATGATAAGCTGAGAAATACAAATTAATGGTATTTTCTCCTAGCGCCTCCAGAAGTTATGCTGCCTTCTGACAACTTTATTTCAGCCCAGTAAGTCAATTTAGACTTCTGACCTCCAGAATTGTAAGATAATAAATTCTGAGAGTTTTAAGTCATGGAGTTTGTGGTAATTTGTTGAAGTAGCAGACTTGTGTAAGTTTTATAATAAAAAAAATCTGCTCCTGTCCTATCTTTCATAATCTGCTATGCTTTTTCAAGTCTCGTCTCTCGTTACACTCATATATTCTGAGAAAATCTGAATCTGTGCTCTAGGAAAATTGTTGACTGAGCCTTCGAACATTTTCTTCATAATCTTGAATCAGCAGTTCTATGTCTCTGTTACTGCTGCTATGAGTGCACACTGAAGCCGTAAATTTTAGCCAAAGTCACTCACATATTTCACTGAGAAAAATGGGAGGAAGAAAGCTTTGAACTGTGTCATAACCAAATATTTTAGCAGATTATCAATGCTTAAAAATGCAGAACTTCCTGTAAATATACACTTTTTACACCTTCACAAATGCGATAAATGAACATATTCATTAATACAATTTGAAGATAAAACTACTCTGAAGAATATACAAAAAGAGGCAAAAACATATAAATGTGATCTATGCTTTCAAATCAATAATTAATGATTATTAATGAAGCATTTAGTATCTAACAGTACTCATAAATCAATTCAATTTGATAATTGGCTTTTAAAGTAACTTAAGTTCTTATATATTGTTTATGCTGACAAAAATATCTAGTATCCTATAGACTTTTAATATAATTATTCTCCTATTAAGTTTAATAAATTTTATCATAATCTTGGATGTTATACATGACTTCTATTTACTTACTTGATCAGATAACTAGCATAATAAGTTCAAGTGGGCAGTCTAATTAGTTTTTTCATCTAAACATAAATTTATTACAATAAATAGATAAAATGTACATGTATATTATCTTCAACCATTATACCCTCAAGGAAAATCACATGAAGAACAACAAAATAAAAACAGAAGCAAAAATCCACACATAAAATTATTATTAAATAAACCTGAGTTTTATGAATTTACTTTACTTTATCTTACTTTATTTTATTTTATTCTATTTTATTGGTACTGGGAATCAAACTCATGACCTTGCACTTGCTATTCACGCACTTCAGCTGCTGAGCTATATCCTCAGGCCTGAATTTACTTTAAATATAATGAACATACTTGTACAGTTTGAAAATATTTCTTAGCTGGAAGTTTCTATAACAAGTATTGTGCTTAAAATCTTGAATATTTAAAGTTTCAGGGGTTAATTCTTTTATTTTGTGGAAATTTGGAGAATAATTTCCTAGGCATTACTTTATAAATCAATGAAAGAAGAACGTCTTTAAGACATACTACAATTTAATTTGATAATATCCATCAGACATAGAAAAGCATTTCACACACACAACAGAAAGTCTTCTCTATTACAAACATGTGGACTCACAGGCATGCAAAAGTTCATATTTATACATTCTATAACAGTGTCCACAAATGGGAACATAATTGCCCACTGGAGATATTAAAGTTTTGTTTTTTCTCAGTGTGCAACAAATTATTAAATAACCCTTGAAGGGTTATTTTGAAGCAGGAGTCCTACAGAGATCTACAAATATTGAAATAAAATATCAACCCTCAATCTCTACTGCAATGGGAAATAAGTTAATGATAATATGACAGCAAAAAAACTCAAAATGCAAAATGAGAGAACAGCAGCTAGGCTAATGACCAGGAGAAAACGTTCAAGTTCTGTTATTTCTTGAGTGTAAAACCTGCCTGGGCCAAACATTATCTGAGGTACATTATGGCAGACAATGTATGAGAGAGATCAAGGGAGGTCACCACAGAAATAGCTTTCCTCTGAACTAATACCTCATATGTCTGTAGTATAGACTTTATGTAATATTCTGCCTCTGATTCTATAAGCTTATCTAATACATATCCTTGGAAGATTGTGTGTGTGTGTGTGTGTGTAATGGACAGTTATTGTTTAATCTGATAAACAAAATATCTAGTATTATATAAACTTTTATTGTAATTATTATTCAATTAGGTTTAATAAACTTTGTCAGAATCTGAGGTGTTATGGATGACTTCATTTCGTCGAACAGAAAATCAGTATAAAAAATTCAAGGGGACATTATAAACCATCAAAGATAAGCTTCACAACTTAAGGAAAAGAATGCAACTCTCTTACTAATGTAAAATGAACACATGTCAAAGATTTATTTGATTTATGATTTAATGAGGTAATGGCCAAATTAATATACCTCCTTCAAATGGCATTTGAAAAGCCACATTATTTATAGAAGAATAAGATTCTAGGCTTGGACAGAAAAGTAGCTAATGATCAATAGGAATAAAAAACATAATTATCTGGCCTGTATTAGAATAAAATTTCCAGGATAACTGCTGCCACTAAAATAGTGGATAAAAGTCCAATTGATAGAACCTAAATCAAGGACTGCACTAACAAAATCACACAGTCAACTTTTACCTATTTCCAAGTTTTAGAGGATGTTTCTCATTACTGTATGGACAAATATATTTAACAACCCAAGAATAATTTCTGGCATGTACTTATTATAAAAGATGAATAATATTATCTATTATTTTGTTTATACATTTATATGTTTTTAGAAATCCAATATAAAATATTTTCTCTTCTGTGAAGGAAATAAAGCTAAATTTTCATTTATCAATGAAGTACTTACATGTAGGGTTTGAAACATCCTTTCCACCAGAAACAATAGCAGCACAACTCTCTCAAAATCCTGGACCACCTAGCTCAATCAGTTTTCCAATTTTTTTTTTTTCTTTTTGAGACAGGATCTTGCTATGCAGTTCAGGCTGGCCTTTAGCTTACTCTGTAGCCCAGGCTGGTCTCGAACACACAATAATCCTCCTGCCTCAGCTTCCCGAGTGCTGGGATTACAGGCCTGAGTCACATGCCCGGTAGCAGTTTTCCTATTTTATTTTACCATTCTAACTCTGTGCATTAGGAGGACTGTCAAAATTTGGTTACAACGGAATTAGTCTTGCAGTGTTTCTCAATTATGATTCCCCTAGGTCTGCACTGTACATTATCAATTAATGTTTCTGTTTATTTAGATGATGATAAAATCATCCTGAGTAGTTTTTAGTTCTCTTAAGGAAACTTGATTCAAAAAGGATAAAGGTGGACCAACCACAGCAGTAACAGCGGATTTGCTAAAAATGACCTATTAGGGTTTCTTTCACATCTACTGAGTCAGATCTGAGCTTTCAGTAGATACAAAAGTAATTCTGGTGGATGTTAAAGTCTGTTTTAGAATATCCTCAGTAAGTAGAAACTAGAGCAGATGGTAACTTTTTATTTGACAGGCAGTTTACAGAACAGTTAAGTTTGAAGCCCCCTTGATTTTTTTCACAGTGCCTTGAGAATTCCCTCCAGTGAACTCCTTACTTGCTGCAATAAACCTTTTTGTTTCTTCTGTCCTCTGTTTGTGGTCATCGGAGTCTCACTCACAAGGGACTTGGACTCACAGGGCACAGGCACTTAATGCATTTGGTTATATTACTATCATTTTGTTAACAATCATTCTGTTTAATTTTACTTACAAAGCATAGTTATAACATATGTATGAAAACTATTTTTTAAACTACCAATAACTTCACATCCGAGCCATAAATTCAACAACTTGCAGCTCGGTGACAGTAATCAGTTATAACACTATGAATCATTTCTCAACAATACTATTGCACTCAGGAATTTTTTGGACCACTGTTACAGCTGATTTCTAGGTACTATGCAGAAGCCACATGTACCTACATGCAGGACTTTTGGAAAGTGATTGGATTATGGGGCTTACAGCTGACTTGCTCTTAGGAAGTAGCGTGTGGCGGGTCTCTGGAAACATGGCCTGAGCACAGCTCCTCATTCATTCTCTGCTCCCAGGATATCTTGAAAGGAGCAGAATTTCCTTTGCTGAGACCCTGGGCCATGCTGTCCTGCTTTTGAGTCAGCTGACTATAGAGAAAAAATGTGAGATGAAATAAACATTTCCATCTTTAAGTTGTAAGTGTTGGGTATTTATATCAGCTACAAAGTAACTAAGACAAGGACCATGACAAAAATGTCAGTAAAGTTCTTGATAATCAGGAACAATAAAATCCATATGTTCTAAAACTTTAAAGATCTATTATACATCACTCATAATCTAGCTTGAAATGATTTGTTTTACAATGTGTAGGAAAATTTTACTCATGTACTAAGTTATAAAATAGCAAGTCTGAAACTGAGAAGTCTGAGGCATTACTCTACTGGTAGTAAGTCTTTCACTTTTGCAAAGGAAGCAAACATATCCAAGAAAGATTAATCTTAACTTCACTTGAACAAATTTTTGTTTAGATTTACAAAGCATGCTTGGTATGGAATAATAAAGCCTGGGATGTACAGAATATTCAGGGATTATTGTTCCCAAAAATAATATTTCCCAGTATATTTTAGTGAAAAATCATCCCTTCCTCAACTTCCTGTTGGTGTGGTTTATTTTCAAATAACCATGGTTATTTACTCTGCTTAATTGATTTATTTGTGTTTTATATTAGCATTTTAGTTTTATGTTGTTCACATTAATATACCTTTTTATATTTTTTGTTACATATGTTATCTGATAAGAAAAATTGTCTCTCTTATTTTTCAATCAGGATTGTTGTACTTTTGACATTTTGCACTTCTGTGGAGTGCTTAGGATATGTTTAGAATAAGTGACATAAATAAATTATGGAAATTTATTGAACTAAATTTAATCTGTGACTCAAAATTAGAAGATTTGATGTTCAGTAATTTTTACAAACATCGTTATCTTTCCATTTGTAATGTTTTATTTAACAATCAAATGTATAAACCAAAGATAAATTAATAGCCTTTAACTGATGAATAGTATAAAAATTAGTGTTTATTTACTTTACGATTTTTTATGTGATAGTAAAAAAGAATATATTACACACTGAACTATATATTAATATAACAAATATTGAGATTAAATTTGTGAGGAAAATAAATAAAATTTTAATGCAAGTATTTTTCATGATATATTAGAAAAAAAACATAATAAGACTGGCAAGTATATCTCCAGTTAATTATTGACATGGAAATTCTCTTGACAGTTATATGTCTATACATAGATATATAGATACATACAAATATGCACTTGAAAATTGGTTTCATAAATTTCAAAGTAGATATATCTTTAGAAATTTATAGAATTGATCTTAGTTTATCTCTTCACTGTACTTTATCCTCAAGAAAATATAGCATAATTTGTTACTGCATACAATTTGGTACTGCATACTTTATCTTGAGGATAAAGTACGGTGAAAAGATGAAAAACTAAGACCCAGAAAGATAGGAGACAATCCTTAATGGTACATTTCTAAGGTGAGTGCTGCAGCATATACACACACAAATACACAATTATATGCATGGACTCACCGACAATGAGATATTCTTCTGAACCTATGGTATGTTTTACAATAAAAGGTTTTTTAAAAGTCTGCATAATTTTATGATCTTATTTTACTTGAGATAGAAACTAGCTCATCTAAAAAGGAATAAAGTGGGTTGATTTGAATAATATATTTTCATTAAGAGAGGTTACAGAGTTTGAGGGAGATTTATTATTATCAGTTTTCCTGGTGATAACATTTGTGTAAAGAATGCCACCTTTGGCCGAAAAAAATGGGCCAAGTCAAATTAGTTCTCTTTATATTAAGAGAATTTTATATCAGTTGAGAAACAGGCATTATGCCTCTTTGGATTAGATCATTAATTCTCCATTGAGTACTTTGTATTTGCAAATTCAGTTCTTCATTTAAAATTATGAATATCCTAATGAGTAGAAAGTATAAGAAAGTTAGTAACTTTGTACTAAGATAAACATCTAATTCAGGCCAATCTCATCTATATATCGACTACCCTCAAAGTTTAAAATCAAAATTGATTCAAACAAATTAGTTAATTTGAAGCAAAGATGTATTCAGAAAATGTAATTAAAACAAAAATCTTTCAACCCAGAAAACCACTCCAGAAAGTTAGTAGAAAAAGAAAGCACTTTTAATTACTGAAAAAACAATAAACCAGAATATTTCAACTACAAAAGGATATTTCAGCATTTGATACAACCAACTATCAAAATTCATTACATACATGTTTTTAATGTAAATAATAACTATTAAAGCTAATAAATAATAACTTCTTCAGGTTAAATAATAACTGTATCTCAAATATAATGCAATCTTCAACACATAGTTTATCTTAGAGCCACCAAGTAATTGAAGTAACCATCTATTTCTAAGAGCTAATTGACTTTATTAAGAAGAAAAACACACTTATCACATCTTTGTAACAGCAGTTAATTTGCCAACCTGAAATAAGATGATATAGAAGATAGGAGTTGAGTGTTAGTTGCAATATCTCCCTGATGACTACATTTCAAAGATGTCTTTCTGCTTTTGAGGAAGAAGACATCTTTTATCCATAAGAATGACAGAAGACCTGGTGACAAAAAAACTGTCTGGTTTTCAAAATAGTTAAAATACATTTCAAAGAGGTTCAAAGTATTTACAATTACAAATCTTCTCAAATATGTTCTTTATGCAGAACAAAAAGTCTTCCTCTATTTTCTCAGGGAGAATCAGGCTTCTTCTTTTTAATTTCCAATTACATTTCCCAGGTAAAATACTTTACACCCATACAAATCTGAATTTTAGACAGCTGTTTTTGGCAAAGGGTATGCTATGCCAAATGTAGGACACATTTGTTAGATCTGGCAATGTTGGTTCCAGTTTAGTTATTGACATGGTAAAGAAGAGTCCTAACGTAGTAGTACTCTAAGCTCACTGAGATCCATATGAGGGAAGATCCCACAGACACATCCACAAGATTCCAAAGACTCAAACAGAGAGCGCAATGGTAATTTTTCTACTTAAGCCTCTTTTGGAGGATAGAAGACAGAACTGAGTAAGCAATAAGACAGTCAACACAGAGGACTTGATGCAGCTGGTAAATAAATGTAAATACTTTGTGAGCAAAGATTTTAAGAAGGAAATGGAACCTCAACCTTCACCTCTTTAAAGTAAAGCCACTTGAGGCTGGGGATTTAGCTCAGCGGCAAAAGCGCTTGCCTGGCAAGCGCAAGGTCGTGAGTTCGGTCCCAGGTACCGGAGAAAAACCAAAAAAAAAAATAAAATAAATAAAGTAAAGCCACTTAAATTAAGCAACATTAAACAAAATAAGGTTAAATATGTATATGCACTTTGCACATTATAAACTTTCCAATGTAATGCTTTCATTAGGTTTTTTTTTTTTTTTTCCTTGTAGGGATGAAAAGATTAACAAAGTGTTCAAAACCCAACCTAGACTGAGCATACTTTGAAACTTGTTATTGAATGTGCAAATGTAAATGCTATTTGCAGACACTTATCATGGAAATGTGTAAGTGTCCTCTAGAATTTCCTCAAAATCACTTATTTATAGTTTTGAAGACTCATTTCATTGATGTTCGCAATTGCTATTTCTCTAATGTTGAAATGGAACCTAATGCAATAATTTTGTATCTTGGTGAGTGCAAAGCCAAAAATCACAAGTAGGAAGTAAAGGTGGAGAAAAATTTATTACTATATTAGGTAAGTGGAGCATTGGGGTTATTTTCAAAGAAATAACTTCCTGAAGAAAAACAAGTATGATGTCCTCATTCAGGGGCCCCAGTCATATTCATATTCTTATTCATATTTATAGTCACATTGGAAGGCAATTATGAGCTGGACACATTCCTGAGCATGCTCAGTTCAAGGCTGTAGTTCAAGAAGGAGCATACTGCACTCAATTTCATGAAGCAAATGTTTTCAGGATTAAGATGGTAAACACAAAAACAGCTGGGAATGCTCAGGTCAGGGTTGTAAAGGTGGTTGACTCTTCCAGGCCTGCTATGTTTAGCTAAGCTTACTCTAGTTGCCTAAACGAATGAGTTAAAATGGTTTGGCGACCATGTCTCATTCTTCACAAGCTTCTCTGCAGAGTCTGAGCTGAGACAAACAGAAAAGGAACTCAGTTTGGGTGTTTGTCCCTGAAGTTGCCTTCCTTGTTAGCCAAAACATCTTACAGTTCCACCCATCTTATAAATAAAGCACCTAAGAGCTTGTAAGCAGCTTTCCTTGGCAAGGTCTCCGTAATTTTACTTCCCAGATTTGTATGTTTTTCCTTAAAAGAATGGTAATGATTCTTCTGAGGTTTACATGCATTTGCATTAACACAAAAAACCCACTGTATTTACATTAAAATCAAACCAAACCACATGCAACATTAATTTATTTGCAGATAAAAACTGAATTATCTTATCCTGTACAATGAACCAAATAAATGATTATGGGAGCATCCGTCACTATATCTCCCAAAAAGTAAACATTAGTAGTTTCAATACTATGATAGTTTGGTTAAGCTACCAAGAAAAGAATAGTACATACATCATCAAATTATATTTCTCAGTTATACATACAGACATGCAACACAAATTTTTATTAAGCTAGAAATGCTGTAGTTGGGTGGGATATCGCCATGCTTCAAAAACATGCACCTTGAACTGAATGATCCCTTAACTCATGGTTTTTTTTTGCTTCCCATCATTCACTGGGGTGGTTGATGATTGACATTACCAGCAAGGGGCTCATCCCCAGATAGAGTACTACCCTGGAGAAACAGAAATCAGAAATAAAACCTGTCTGTGAAATACCTGTGATCAAGAAGCAGTATTTTACAGGCATATTATCACTGCCAGATAAATGAATAAGTAAGTGAGATAAATGCGATCTAAGATTGAAGAAAAAAAGATTTTACAACTTAAATTTTAATAAAATTATGTTGAGGAAAAAATTATGTATGAATGCCACACTGTTTTACAGTTCAAAGTGTAAACAGATCACACATGCCGTCATTCTTTTATAGTATTTATGCAGTCTGGAAGCTGAGTTGTACGTTTTTAATGATTTAACACACTTTATTTTTCTCTGACTATAAAGCAACAAACAAAAGTTACTCTAAAAGCATTTTTGATCAACCTATCTGAATATGCCTATCAATCAATCATGTTTCTTTATCATGTATACCAATTACTTTTTACTGTATATGGAGGAGAATAAATTACACCATCTGGATTTTTTTGAGTGGTATAAATTCAAAAAATAGTTTAAAGTGTTGTTTAATGGTTTTTATTTGTTCATTATGATCCAACAGCACTGATCTGAGATAGCATCCTACTGCTATATTTAATTGCATCCTTGGCAAAGACAGATTAAGGATCATTACTAAAGTTATCAAGTAAATAAGTCTCCTAGCCATTGGTCCTTCCTACATAATGCCATTCACCATCATATTATCTTCTCCTAAAAAACTCACAGGTTCAGCCTCAATTTCCCCCTCCCCCCGCAAAAAAAAAAAGAAAAAACAAGACATTGTATCTCCTAAACTGTTTATCAGAAAAAAAATTTCCACATTTTCTAAGATAATTTATGTAATCTTATATATGCAAGTGGGATACTAGATGCATTTTGCACTGGAGTGACAAGCAATATGACCTCGCAGGTCTTCTGCCCCTCCAATTTCTAAGATTAAACTCAATTGCAACGACAAGTTAGTTGCGCAGAAACACTTATACTAATGAGAAAAGCTTGTATTGAACTTTGGATTTTCAAAGTGCAATTCCTAAGGGAGTCCTTGGCAACCTTTTATCCCCAGCACCTCCCTTTGACTAACTCTTTTGACTGCACAGCTTTTCTTGTGTCAAGTGCGTGAATTTGCCCCTCTTGTCTCTGCCCTTCAGAAGTCCTCATCATCTTAATTGTGGAGAGTTATTTGACTTGCCCTACTCAGAAAACTCTCTTTCTCTCTCCTTCTGTTGTTTTCATACTAAAATCTAACCTGAGTTCAGAACATTTTAAAGTTATCTGATTAAAATCCAGAGCAACTGAACACAGGGGACAGAATAGAATATAAAAGAAGCCAGATAACCTAAAGGAGATCAATTTAAATCTGCTTTTAAGCTTATTAATAATGTGAGGCTTGCCTTTTTTCCCATGTTAATGCACCTTCTGGGATTTGCAGCAATAGGATAGCAGGAATGTTTCTGTTTGATATGATTAGTCTTAAAGCAACTCCATCTTCCAGTTAGCGCACCAAAATTTCAGAAGCTATCATATTACTTTCTTCAATTCTCCTCCACTTTTTTTAACACCCCATAAACACTGGAAATTCAATGCTAGTTGAGCTAAAAGACAGAAAAAGAAAACATCCCACACTTTATTTAGGACATAATTCTTTATTGAGATTGAACAATTTCATTCATTTTATATCATTTGTGTTTCACCTTACACTTAATTGACCTTATTTCTCTCATGAAACATAAACAGTATAATAAATCTTCCCACAAACGAACAAAAACCTCCTCCTTTTTTTCTCCTATTCCTTAGCATCAAACACATAATTTTTCTCAATTAAAAAAAATCTTTTTTCTCACAGGCTAAGCATAAAAACAAAAAAGTATTGGTACACTGTAAATAAGAACATTATAAATGGAACTGCCAAAAATAAAGTAATTGTTAGCAAAAGAAAATAAATAAAAGCATAATAAAGAAGAAGATGTTAGGTCACATAGATTGGAAATTTGTAAGGTATATGAATAAAATATACTGCTTTGGATCTCAATAAATGGAGTTTAATTATAAAAGGTGAAATATGAAAGATGCCCATGAACTCAGTAAGCACATTTATCTTTGAGTTTCTATTTATACTATTTCTGTGTTGTTCATGCAGAAAAGTTCTGGGGACCAAGCGCAAGACCAAGTCCTAAAGATAATTTCACGTATCACAACCATCCAAAACCTGCTAATTCCAGATACTATAGAATGAATCTTGAAGAAGCAGGAACTCGAATATACATGCAGAAGTCGGTCCTCTCCTTTCATGAAAGTAGTTTATGCATATATACTGACTAGAGAAATTGGGTATCTTACCAGGTAGCTGTCCCATTGCTGAGACACAGGATGTCACATTCACAACCTGAAGGAAGAGGTTATCATAGCTCGTGATTTCAGTTCTTGTCACCTGGCTCCAAGTCAAAAGATCAATCTGGAAGGTTGTGGTGGAGGAAAATGGTTCAGCTTATGACATCTGACAAACAGGGAGCAAAAGGCCCTGGAAGGAAGGGGCCAGGGATCAGGTATAGTCCCCAAACTCATTCCCCAAGGGCCCACTTCCCTCAAAGAGACTTTGCCTCCTTATACCCATTTTGGCTATGAACTCATTCATGAGCTAACCCATTGGTGAGGTTAAGACCCTCACAATCCATCAGTTCTGAAAGAGTCTCTTAATTTAGACAATTTAACACTCACAATAACTAGCACACAGGTAGTACTATACTCATATGCATTTATACACAAATATATAAAATTTGAAGTGCAGTTGCATATAAAATTCTCCATGTAGGGGCTGGGGATTTAGCTCAGAGGCAAAGCGCCTGCCTGGCAAGTGCAAGGTCGTGAGTTCAGTTCCCGGTACCGGAGAAAAACCAAAAAAAGACAAAAAAAAATAAAAAAAATAAAATTCTCCATGTATAGCAGAAGAGAATTTGAGAAGGCTGTTTATGTAAAGTATTTTAACATGTTTGAAGAAAATTTACTTATAAAATGATGCTTGTTGCATTGAGATTGTTAGTGTATGTCTTATTACAATATTTGCTCATCTAAAATTACTTGAATTTTATAAGATGTTAGTTTATTGCACAATTGCAGATTGTGCCAAATACATACATGGATATTAATGAAAAAAGTATGAATTTTTTAAAGATATTGTTCAATTGATTTTCTGCTAAACTTTAGCTACCTCTGCATCATTGATAGTTAATCTATTATTTTCATGTATATAAATGTCTTTTATGCTGCCTTCTGGTTTACTTTGCCATCACTTTGTGGTGATGTCATTTGCAAAACCATCTGTTGTATGTAATTTGCAACAGTTTTTGAAGATAAAGTTTATAAAAATTGAGAGCAACTATTTCTGAGAAAAATATTAGCCCATGGACTCCATGGAAATACTTCTCAATTTTGCCACTACCATGAAAATTCCACGTCATACTCAGTAAAATTTGTCCTTGGAGTAGCCTTTCATTGTAACAGATGGCACTCAATTTGGTCATTTCTAAGGGAGTTATCAATTTGTCTCCCAAAGTGATGAGAATGCTGACAACACTGAAAGCACACAAGGCCAAGCATTTCAGAATGGAGCACGCTATGCAGTGGGATACAGGTGCTCAAAGGTATTCATTATAAAAACACTGTCATCAGACCTGGTAAAATCACAGTTTCAGCTTTCTGCACTATCTCATTACTATGAAATTGATACTTAAGAGTGAATATACAAGCACAGTGGACCATAACTATATAAATTAAAGCAAAAGGTGCAAACAGCTCTAAGGATTATCGAGATCTTTGCAGCTACACAAACATTTAATAATAAGTTCAAGTCTCTATTGCACATGCACTGTTAAGCTTAATATTTGTTGTGTTGAGTCTCACAAAAACAGAGAGGTGAAGAATAAATTCTTTCAGAAGAAAAATATTCTCTAACCTTTCCAGTACTCATGATTTGATGCATATAATAAGAAATATACTCTCTGTCCCCAAGAGCCACTCTTCCTTTCTGCCTGCCATGCACAGCGCTACACAGTACGATCCCTCTCCTGTCAAAGTAGAAAGAACTCCTTGACCTTGCCCTGCACAATCACCTTGTTCATGTTTCAAAAGTATAGTGCTGGAAGTTTAATAATTTAAAACCTTTGCTCCTATTTTTCTTTAGCTTCAGTTCTCCTCTCAACCTGAAGTTTTCTCATTTTGAAGCCTAAATACATATGCAGCAGAATAAGTTAAAAATAATCGGTACTGACAATTTATGCATATCTATATCTGCATGAAGTATATATTAGTCCCCAGAACATACACATAGCTCATTTATGAATATATATTTGAATGATACTTTCTTTTTCTTTCAATATCTTAATAACCAATCAGAAAGTGCTTCAAAACTAAACTACTTAATTATATCTCTATTTCAATACTACTTTACCTATCTTGCCAAACAGGAAAGAGCTCAGGTGACATGAGAAAAATAAAGGCAATGATGATATTCAAGTATTTGCTCATTTTCTCTCCCACTTTTCATATATATGTTTAAAATTTTTTAGTGACTATAAGTGATATGTTTATACATTAATCAAAGAAATCAAGTCAAGAATATCAAAAAGACATAAAAATCAGTGTGCTGCACCCGTGCTTTTTTTTCATATGTAGTTAGTTTTCTGAGACAGTATCTTGCTGTGTGTTTCACAAGACATTGGAACTCACAGTGTAGCCTAGGATGGCTATAAACTTGCTGCAATCTTCCTGCCTAGTTTCAGAGTGTGGAATACCAGTCATGTGCCATCATTCTCTATAGTGCCTATTTTTCTTTGTGAGACAGGTTCTCATCATATAGTCCAGGCTGGCTTTGAACTCACTATGGAGCCCAGGCAGGCAATCTTAGTGGCAATCCTCCTGTCTCAGCCTCCTAAGTAATGGGATTACAAGCATGTACCAACACACCTGGCTATGCCTGATTTTTACAGTGACCCATTATTTGAATCCAAATATAGTGTAAATGTAACTAATCATCTCACAAACTGACACTGTTAATGAAAGCTAATTTTATTATGTATTAATTCAGTATTACCCTGAAACATATAAACATAAAAATCACTCAAAATAATTTAACTTTAACAGCAATACAGGTTTTAAAACTTTTGTCTTTAGAGTGAGAAAATTATTGTATTGAAGTGAACTAATATTGTTTAGATCATGACATCCTGTTATACAATTTTATTCCATAAAGCTGTCAATTTCTCTGAAGTTGAAAATATTCATAGTGATACAATAGGTATTCCTGTAGCACAGTAACATTTACTATTTCAGAATTGTTAATGATGCATAAATTTGGATAAATATTAAATATGTCAAAGTAGAAAGTGGCATGTAGCATTAGGAATACAATGTTTTGAAGGCATAGATTGTTACTTCATAAGTCACATCATTACATGAATACAGTTCTGATAAAACCATCATCTCACATGTCATAGTTATATCTTGCAGTTACTGTTCTTGGAATTTTATTCTTTTCTTCTTTTCACTAATTAACATAATTTAATAGCTGTGCATAGGACTGGGTTCATAAGCTGGTCATTTTGGGAAGTCAAAGTTATTCTGATTCATTAAAAGCAACAGATTCTTTGCATCTACTAAGGTAATTTTTCTTACTCTTAAAATATGTAACATGATTAGGATTACTAGTCATTTTTAAGATTAAAACTTTTCTGATTATCCATAACATAAAAGGTGATTTACTTATACTGCTTTGAATTAAACATCTACTAACATGTTTATTTATATTTATATTGCTTTCAATTATGAAAAATACAACAAAAAAAGCACTTGGAAAATATAGTCTCTTGCACCAGTATGTTGTAACATTCAATATGAACCTGAAATTCATTTAAGGTAACAATCTATACTTATTCTTTCATTGGTTAAGCAAAAGTGCAATTGTCAAAGCGGGATTAATCAAGTTAAAGTTTAGGAATATGGACTGTCAATTTGTTTTAACAGTTTTATTATAGAGAAGGTCTTCAGTTTGGTAACTCTCATTTAAAATGAAAACAAACTGCGGGCTTGCTATATGTTTAAATTAAGCATGCTATTTTGGCCCTGACACATCCAGAATAAGAACATTATTCAAGAGCAGCACAACTTGTCCATGTAGCAGTTAGAACTACTGGAGCTTAGTGTCCTCTGTACACATTGAACACAATTACTCGATTCATGGAAAAGGTGATTGTTTTTATACTGACCTGAAGGGCATCTGCAATAATTAAAAATTTCTTTAAAATAAACTGACTTTGCCCTTCTGAACCTGGCTTGGGAGAATGATGACTGTAACAGTCTTTAATGAAACTGCAATCAGACATCCTCGGAGAGACCTCAGGAAGTGTTGCTCTGCTCCCATGTATTCGACAAGTGTTTGACAATTAAAGAGCCCTGGAGTCTGGTTATTTACATATTTGCATGAAATAATAAATATAGGAAAGCAGTATAAATATCACCTGTTAAACTGAAATTCTTTAAATGTGTACACTTATTCTGACTGTATAAATATGTAAATGAGAAGTCAGACTCCTTCAGATTTGCCTTGCACTACCACCCCTTTTATATTAGGAAATCAAATGCAGCATTTTATGTAAGGGTATAAAAGCCCGTCAGTTGGTTACAATGTTGAGTTGCATTTATTTGATTGGTTCCAATTAAGTAATTTTTAAATAATGTATAGGAATATTCTCTCTTTTCATGGGGATTATATACTAAAACAGTAATGTCAATCCATTCTCTCTATAATCACTAATAACTACTTGAGAACAGTTTAGAACACCAATATTATAGAAATATTCCAATGACTGTTTATGCAATTACAAAGTCAGAAAGACATGTATGTCTCTAGATATTTTCAAAGAAAAGAATTTTGTTAAATATGCTGAATGCAGCAATCATCCTCTAAATGCATAATTAACTGATGACATTGGAAACTCCCTTGGCTGTGTACATAGTATTAGGGACTATCCTATTATAGTAAGTGTTATTCCTTAATGTCAGATTAAAGTATAACAGAGAAAGAGTGCTTTGATTTTAAAACGTACAGATAGCATAGGATTTAAAAGCTCAAATCAGAAAAGAGGTAAAGCTCCTGAGAAAGGTTTGTTATTGCATTCCAAAGTCACTTTAATTCCTTTTCAATAACTAAACACCATCAAATAGGAAGAAAATGCTCAGATGGGAAAGGGAAACTAGGAAGGGCAGAATGGGAAAGGAAGGAAGGGAAAAAATAAAAGCAAGGAAAGAAGGAAAATGAAAATAAAACTTTTGTGAATAGGATGGGAAGAGGGAATGAAGATAAGGTGGAAGAATGGGAAAAGAGTGCTATCACATTAGATAAGTTATATCAGGGATGGGTACGAATTCCCTATGATGATTGTGATCCCTGTGTATATCTAAAATATATCAATAAAATTATTTAATAAAAAGAGAAATTGCTATGCGCATGTATAAAATGCATGCACTTTTCAAATAAAATTTTGGAACTACATGTGCATCAGTAAATGAACAAAGATGCAGAACAAATACATAGTCTTTCCTTTATTTTCTCAGTGCTGACACAGAGGTGTTCTGGCCCTCTGTGGTGCCAATCCTGAATATGTTAGTGCAGAGATTTTTCTCCTGCCTGATTACTCAGATTGTCTCACTTTGGTCTTTTTCCCCCATATTGAATTATTTTCTGTCTCTTCTCTACATGTCAACCTCGAAAACCACTTATAATCCTTTCAAGTTATTTATAATTAAAACATTTCCAGATACTCCCACAGATTAAGTGCTGATTGTAACAAAGCTGTTTTAACTCTATGATGATTAATATTCAATATTAAATTATTTACTGTTTAGTATACACACATACACACATATTCAATCTTACTTAGCTAATCAAGACAAAGAAATGCATGAAAGCAGGTAAATGTGAAGATGAAAGCAAAAAAGAAATATGGTAGAGATAACTCCACCCCACTTACTGTTTCTCTGCCTTTGGCTATTCAATTCCATGTAAATTCCTCTATCCAGGTTTCAACTTCCTTATAATAACTATATGAATATCATGCTTGTATATCACAGGGCACAGCTATCTCGCATGTAAATAAAGTACACATCTGCCCCTAAAGGGCTATGAGGTCACATCATTACTATATTCTTTTCTGAATAAAGTTGATACCTTTTCTAGAATAACCATAGCGTTGCCTATAAAGATTAAATATCAAATTTTAGCATCATTAGCACTCATATGACTATCAACAAAAAGTTGTAATCTCAGTTCTGCATCACTATGTTGGTAACTCAAAGGTGCTCTGTGAGACCACGCATACAGTTGTTTGATTATCCATGTAAGTAATGTGATAATGTACTTCCAGTGGAAGACACCATGCTTGCTTACCTCCTACAGCTTATATCTGCAGGTAAAATCATGGCAGTTGTCACTGTGATCCTTTGTCTACTATAGTCACTATATCTGCCACTGCTGTATAGATGTCAAACCCATTGAAAAGAGAACAAACATTAATGTGGGCATATTC
Organism: Chinchilla lanigera; assembly: GCF_000276665.1. Classification (NCBI taxonomy): domain Eukaryota; kingdom Metazoa; phylum Chordata; class Mammalia; order Rodentia; family Chinchillidae; genus Chinchilla; species Chinchilla lanigera. The sequence continues at coordinate 38,288,448 of NW_004955404.1, forward strand.
CAACATCATCTCAGATCTGCAGAGAAAAGACAACAAAATGCTTTTTGTAAGCTTTCCTTTGCAACTTGTTTTAAGCATGTTTGAGGACATTTTCAAGAGTATCCTCAATGTCCTCCTATGAGGAAAGTTATTCATGATAAATCTACACCAAGATGGCACTGTCTCTCTGTCTCTGTCTCTCTCTGTCTCTGTCTCTGTCTCTGTCTCTGTCTCTCTCTCTCTCTCGATATCTGGATTTCTTCTTCTTAAGTATACCAGAAAATACCTGGCAATTAAATTCATTGGATGTAGGCTGCTCTTGTGAACTTGTCTCAGCAACAAACTGAGGAAAGTGTTAAAGCCACTGTAAATTGCTTAACATGTTCGTTCAGGATCTCTGCTACACACATTTATAAGGAGAAATTTTCCTTGATCTACTGTAATGTCCTGTTCTTCTTGGTCTAACACCCTTAGGATCCATCCACATAAATAATGTCTAGTTTTGTGGTTATATAAACTCACAAACATTTTTATCCCTTAAGTGTATAAGGTATCTCCTCCCAAGGCGTTCTTTGTATGTGTTCCTCAGAGATATGAGCCGATTTTACTTACAAATCTCAGAAGCAGGGGTGAGGATGTTGTGGAAATTTGAGAATAAAGTTTGTGTGGCAACCACCTAACATCGTTAGAGTTTTAAGCAAGAGATATTCAATATATTCCATTGAACAAAGGGCTACTTTGTTGATGATAAAGTTTTGAAAGATTTTAAAGTTAAAAATGTTTTGTATTGTATGTACAGATTCCCAGTTCTTGTCAAACAGTATTTCATGTAAGTCAGTAGCTGGGGCTCTGAATTCTGCCTCTGCTTCAAGATTCTATTTTTATGTTATTTAGCTAAATTGCCCTGTGATCAGGTTTGATCTAAGTGTTTATCAGTCTGTTTCTCAGTTATTTTAGAATCAGAGGAAGTGAACATATCTTGTCATACTTGTAGATATCCGCACCATAACAGTCAAGTGTAACCTACTTTCACTACTTGCTTCCTCTGAGAAAGTTGAAGCAGCCATTTGTGTTTACAAAGTATGAGTTACTTGGGTTTCGTTTTCCAAATGTGATGAGGTTAACATTTTTCACTATGTCAGATAATCATTCTTAGGTTTATAGTTTTAAGCATCTCGTTTTATTTGCCCCTTTTCTTAGCACACATACCGCTCAGGGTCCTGTCAATAAGAGGCACTACTCTTGATGATTCAGAAAGGAAAATAATCAGTCTTGATAATAGCAATAGCTGCCCAGATATACTAAGGAACAAAAGAGAGAAGGAGCAGTTATGTCAAAGTGAGGGAGCTAACAGAGTCTGAACTCATGAGACAAACAACTCGTTTGTGTTGTGTTGTAGACACTTCCGGGCTTCAGTGGTTCCACACCACTGGTCCTGGGCAGAAATCCAGGATCCTGCCTTCCTCCTCAGCTGCTGCAAGTGCCGCTTAATGTAGTTGGAGTCTGCAGCTACCCACAGTCACCTTCAGTTACTCTGTTTGTTTCTTGTTGTTGTCAAGGACACCCCTGCAACAGTGAAATGTGACCTGGATTTTTATCTTCCTTTTAAAGTGCAAGTTGTGTCTCTTAATGGTGCCAAATTTTGTGTGTATATTTTGTATACAATAATCTTTAGTCTTTTAAAATTGACAATAATAGTTCAAATAGTCCTATTACATGAATTAGCAGAGTAAACATAACTAAATAAAGTACATTAAGTTAAGAAATAAAAAAACAACTAATCTTATGGCTTACAGGGCAAAATGTTAACTGTCATAAAATTTGTCTTAAATTGAGAGGAAAAATGAAGTTTTTCATACATTCAAACATCAGGCTTGTATCAGACTGTTTTAATGTGTTTTTTCCAGTTAGTTACTTTTTCCTAGAGTAATATGTCTCACCCCTATATCAAGTATTGAGACTGTTGTCTAACATTTTCTTCAAATGAAAATGATTTCCTATATAGAAAACATTTATATGAATATATTCCACAAAATGTAAGACAGAAGAAAAATACCATGTTGCATGATTATTTATAGCACAGCATTACAAATATTTGAAATTCTAAGAAATATTACAATTAAGTTTTATTTTGAAGCATAATGTACATGGAATCATTGAGAACTTTTTATTTTCTTCTGGTAGAGTTGAGACATTGCATTGCAGAAAACATTTTTTAAAGGAAAGTCTTAAAGTAAAATTTTATTAGAGAGGATAAATTTATATAAAATTGGTATAAAAATAGTCCTTATAAAGTTTGAATGACAAAGATACTAAGCAAAATATCACATTTTTCTCTGTTGTGTAAGAAAGTTTATCATATAAATATACTTGCTGACAGTATTGGAGGGTCAGAGCACTTTTAAGATCAAAAAACAGCTATGCTTTCATAAAAGTATCTGTAAATCTTACAAAAGGAATTGGCAGAATTCTCTCCAGAACCAAGATTAGTGGTATTCTAAAAACCCATCAAATGTTTAATGTCAGGAAGCACTACAAACAGATAAATACAGATATCTCCATAATTTTCAAAGCACCAGGATCCAAATAGTTTGGTTTATTCAGACATTTACCAGTTTATTTGGCCATTACACTTTGATTAATAAAATCTACCTAATAACAATCTTATATTGGTGTACATATTTGACAGTCTTCATTCAGTTTTTCTTTTAGTCTGTCCCATTAACGTCTCTTCAGACTTAGATTAATTTGAACACACACTTTGGTATTTATAATTTACTTTTATATAATATAGGTAAGGCATTGGACAAAAATGCATTGAGTGATCAATATCAATAAGCTACCCTATTAGATGCTATGAATATTTCAATGATATATGAATTCTCCCCACCACTAGCCAGGCATAAAGACATCTAATATAGAGAAAAGATGAGACAAGTTAAAAAATACTGTGAGACAGATGAAAAATATCATAATTTTATAAGTTTACAGAAAATATATACTTGGAAATTCAAACCCAATGTTTTCTGAATCAATAAAAATCCATAGTAAAATGTCCTTAATAGGTATAACTATCTCAATATCACATGTAATATCCTAAATTAATTGAATGAAATCTTCCTTTAAAAGCCTCTTGAAATATGAAGGTAGTATCAGTCTTTCCACTCTAGCTAGCTATTGTGGGGAAAGATTTTTAAGAATACAGAAGCAATACCAAACTACAAAAGTAGAAGTGTAAAGAATTATTCAACAACAGTGAAAAATATATTTTGTATGGTAGAAATAAAAGTGGTATGGGATGCAGGAACATCATTATAATAATATTCATTAAGCACTTCAGAATTTTAACAACTTTTAAAATTAAAAATGTGCATGTAATAAGTACAGACCAAAAAAGTTTGAGAATCAAGAAAAAATTGTAAATTATCAAAGTATGTAGACTTCAAAATATTTAGAGATCTCTATTATTGGCTAAGCTTCATTTTAAAAAATCGCTTATTATCTGTGCCTCAATTTCTTTACTTGTAACGTGAGTTTTAGGATTATCTAAAAAGCTGTTTTGTAAATTAAACAGCATATTATACTTGAAAAAGCTCCATAAACTAATACAATTTTTAAAGAAAAAAGAACAAAAACAAATTAACAAACACAAAGCCATAAACAAGACAACACAGAACAGTAAAAACTATACAGAATTTCAAAGTAATGAGAAGTTAACAATTGCTGTTGTATTACATATTGATATCCTCAAACTGGTTACTCAGATAATCAGATAACAACTACATATTGTTATCCTCAAACTGGTTACTCAGATAACCAGATACATACTGATCAATTACACAGTAACTGTTCCTTTCAATAAAGCAATAGAAATTAGTAGTACAGTTATCTTAGCTAATATATATATATAATTTCCCTTCATTTCTTTTCTGTTTTCCCTCATACTAGTTGTTCTTTCCTTTGGAGCAGTTTCTTTTTCCTTTTAGAATATCTATTGTACTTTGCAGATTTTACTCTTTCAGGTTCTTATACTAGGGAGATGATAAGATGTTTACACATGTGAGTCCGATTTATTTCACTTATGAGCATGGCCTGTTGTTGCATCCATTTACCTATAAAAGCCTTAAGTTTATCTTTCTTTATAGGTGAGTAATATATACAATTTGAAAACATCATACAGTTCATACAGTTCATACAATATGACTTTCAGTAATAATAAACTCATCGTGCATTTTACTGAGAACGTGAAAAATAAATTCTTGCTACTTTTACTGCAATGCATAGATTTTGTATGGTTAGGGATATGCTATGGTATGTAATATACTAGAAAGAGTACAAAATAATATTATTATAAAGTAATGTGCCATTGTGTTTACAATAGACTGAAATTTATGAATATATGTTTTAGATCTTACATCCAAACTGCAAAAGAAATTTATTTTCTAATTGCCAAAGTTTTTCAAATGCTTAAAATGTGATCAAACATTCTAAGTTATTTGCTAAAATATGAAGGACATAATTTTTTAGGATTTTAGTTGCTCTTTGCACAAAGTAGAGAAATCTTATATATAGTTAAATAGCATGAATGCATGTACATGAATCACTTTGTTACTATTCAAACTTGTTTATCATACTACAAAGACATTAAAGAGATTGATTTAAATGAATAACAAAAGTACTTAGGTTATACATTTTTAAAAAGCCAAAGAGTATAACAATCTGAAAGCAATGACCGTTAGGTGAAAATTAGAGTACATTTCACATAATTTAAAAGGGAATTGATGAATACTAATTTGGCTTTAGTCAACAATATTTTAAGCTAAAGAAGACGGAAAAATATCCAAATTAAATTGCAAAAATGATGTGGGAACTGGTGTCAATAAATGATGATCGTCCTTAATGATTCAGGGTTGAAAACAATGAGAAAAGGGTAAAAGCTATTATAATAATTGTGTAATGTAAAATTATTAAAATTAATCTGAATTGAAGTCATCTGATCAATTTTATATATTTGTTTATAATCATAAAAAGATACACATACACATATGATGAGTTGGAGAGGCTCAGAAACTTATTTAAAGTGTACAACTAGTCAAAAGTTGATGCCAGATCTCATGGGTCCATCCAGCTGAATATTTTGCTAATGGTACTGTTGTCTGGAATATATAACAGAAATATATGTATATATAATTGTTCTTTAAGGAATAATTCATCGAATGTTTAGGATAAGAGCACGGACACACACACACACACACACACACATACAATGGAAATTATTTAAAAGTAAGAAAAAAGTAAGAAATGAGTAAATAAGCCTCACTGTTTGATTAGGCAAAATACATGATTTTCTACCAAAGTTAAAAATATGTATGTAAAATATTCTGAAAATATTTCTGGAAAAAAAAAACTGGGAGATTTTAAATATCTGCTAGTTGTATTTTCTCTCATAATTTCAGCAAGATAAAAACAAGATTTATAACATTGCTAAATTTAAAAAGTGGTACCTTGTGCCTATATTTGGCTTGTGCTAAATTTAAAAAGTGGTACCTTGTGCCCATATATTTGACACTTTCTGCCCAAAAAGGCAAAATAGACTATAAATAATAAGGTAAAATATATTTAACAAGTAATAGTTGTTAAATTGATCAGATGACTTCAATTCAGATTAATTATCACAACTTTACATTACACAATTATAATAGCTTTTTAAGTGAAATCCTCACAAATGGAAATACTATCACTTAAATTGAAATAGGAAAATTGAAAAAGACCATTGTTTAATGGAAAAAATGTCATTTATAATTGAGTAAAAGAACTTTTAAAAAATACAGATAAAAGAACCTTCAGTGAAACAACTATTTCAACTCCTATTTTTTAACTTTCAATAGGAATAAACTACACTAAAACATTTAATCTGACTGTAAATTAAAAATGTTCACAAATACATATAAAATGCAACATAAGCATCACGCTTCAGGTAGCATATCCACAACACTATAAATGAGATTTTATAAGAATCTTCAAAGGCTATATATAAAGAAAAACAAAAAAAAGTCAAAGATGTAAAGTGACCTAGAATAGAACTAAAAAGAATCTTCAGAGATTTTTATAACATGTTACTAAACATCAGCTAGTTTTAAAAAGCTCAATTTTGGAGAGAAATATAAAGATGTATGACCTCTGGATGAATGGTAAAAATAGAAATTTTCCATTATCATATTAGAGAAATGATTTTCAGATGGGTATCTGCAAAGGCAAACTTACATTATTTCAAGAATAAATGAAATTAACATAATAATATTTATCTAATTTGGAATTAATTTGGAGAGCTGTTTAATAACATTTAAAGGAAATATGGTGAGTTTTACATTTTCATACTTTGATGAATTTGGTTTTGGGGAGACTCCAACAGAAAAATGACTATTGAGATTTTTTAGGTTAATAACTTCGAAAGCACAATCCTTTTTTCATCACCATAATGCAAAAGAAAACTGGCCACTAATAAAAAGATGCGGCTGCAAAAAAGACCTAAGTTTTCAGCTGAGACAGTTCGTTAATCAGAGCAGGCTAGCCTCTGGTGGTAATAAGTCAAATATAAAACGGCTCTGGATAAAAGCTGTCTGACTCTGCTCATGTAATCTGAGCCGATGAACATGTCCACAGGGCAACTCTCCACACAGCAATGCAGAGATGCTAACTGAGAAGGATGCTAGCCTCTTCCAGCATATCACTTCCAAGTTCCTAGTCGTCTTCTCGATTCACGTTATTGATTTGACGGGCCAGAGCAGAAACTTAGATTAGTTAGAAGGCGCTGAAGGCAGAGATCTCTGACGGCCATAAGACGATGATAATGGGGGAGGGACAGGAACTTTGAAGGTGGCAGGAAATCAGGATGAAACCAATAACCACCTGTAGTGGGAAACTACACACGAAAGCACTCTGGGTAAGGTCTCAGACTTCTGTCCTTTAGTAAAAAGAGGGAAAAGGCGATTGAAACTTTCCCTCATTTGGGGAGCTATAATTCAGCATTTCCTTTAAAATGGGCGAAAATAACTAATTTCATGTCTGGAAGCCTAAGGCGTGTTCTACTCTGTGGAAGATTACTATGTAATCCTTTGTAAGTGTCAAACGTGCAATATTGCTTCTGAATTGCTGTCCCCAGGAAGCAGCTGAAGTGTGAAACAACTAAAAAGTCTGTGTAAAAATAGCGAAAGAAATAAAAAGGAAGGAAAAAATTCACATGCCATGTGTGTCCTGAGAGCAAGATTATTATATATGGAAAATTCTAAGTCATGAAATAGAGCTAATGAAGTAAAGAAATAAGTGATGTATACCTTTAAATTAGAAATAGCTATGTGCTACAAAGTTGTTGAAATAAATATTTTTCATGTTCAGAATGACTACCAAGAAAACAGTATATAAAATAAAATAAGAAAAGGAAAAAGAAAAAAAAAACTTTAAACCATAAAAAAGAAAATGTAGTTTTTGAAATATAAAGAGAAGACTAGGTTAAAGAGCTGAAGACAAAGTGAATTAATGAGTCAAAATTTAGAATTGAAAAAGTGACCTGATATATATGGAATGAAAATAAGAAACATAGATTTAGTTCTTCCAAATTATATTTAGTGGAAAGTTAGAAGAAGAGAATGGTATAATTATAAGAACATCAAAATTCAAATGGACAATGTTTCAAATTTTTCTGTAATTTATAAAAATGTTAGAATAAAAGCATTGTACTGATAAATGAGATTAACATACAAACCTAAAGGAAAAAAGTACGTATGCAATCTACTGATTGGGAGAAAATGTTCACAAAATCTTTATTTGGTGAGGGGATAATTACTACAATATCTAAATATGCAAGTAACTTACTTACCACACTCACATATATGTGTGGTTATCCCACACATATACCACAATTAAAATTTCCAGATGATAAGAACAATTATTTTTCCATAAATATAAAGGAAAAATACTCAATAGATACATAAAAATTTGTTCAAAACCATTGAACTTTAAGGAAATTTAAATCAAATCACAAAGAGGTATCACTTTATGCATACTACTACCAAATACTTATTCTCCAAGAGGTGATAAGAAGCGTGTGTCAGGATGTAGAGACCAGGGAGCATGTGTACACTGGGGGTGAGAGTGTGAATCAGCATAGCCACTATGGAAAACGTCATGAAGTCTCCACAAAAATTAGAAGTAGAACTACCATATGATTCATCTATCTTACTATAATGGCTTATACATTGTGTCAATTTGAAAAGTTTAGTTTAACTGAGTGATTCACCGGGGGCGGGGGCCAGGTCCCTCACTTTCTAAATATCTTGAGCCTGTGCAAAAGGAGAGCAAGGAAATTGTGTGAGTGCTACACCCACCCTAGGGGCGTCGGTAGTCTGCATACAACATGAGGGAGGAGAAGAGCCTTGCTCCCTGCTTTTGCTCTTGTTACTTTCGCCGTCTCCTCCTGCCTTGAACTGTTGCCCCTCAGCCATGCCACCCTGCCTTGCTGATTATGGACTGAAACCTTCAAAAATTGTGATCTAAATAAACCTTTCCTTCCTTAATTTTGGGCATCTGGTATTTTGTCTCAGCAATAAGAGTAAAGTAACTAAGACACTCTCTTCTGAGTATATAATTAAAAAAATGAAATCAACAACTTTCATTTGTCTCGTTTATTTGTGTACTATCTTTCTATCTATCCATTCTACAATGGCATTCTGCTTTTATAAAAGATGGAGTGTACTTAATAAAGAGTTTTTGATACATTAAAACGTAATCTTTTTGCTTTCACCCCACAGGAAAGGAAATCTGTTTGTTTTCCTTTTGAATCTTGAATGGCTTGTTTTAAACTACAG
>NW_004955404.1:38301170-38305140 GCF_000276665.1 Chinchilla lanigera
TTGGAAAAAAGGTTCTATTTTGACTAACATCTGGTGATACATATATTAATTAGCTTGACTGTGGTCATCATTCCATATATATTTGTGAACAATATCATAATACACAATTCCCTAAGGGAAACATAAAATGTCAGATTGACTTAAAAAATTGTAGAAGTAGGAGTGGTGCTATCACTGCATCCATGTGTTTACAATTGAGTTGTGTTAATTAGCAAGTGAGCAAATGATGAAGACTGGTGCTCAACTAATGATGAGAATGAAGAATATAGTACACTTAACAGGATCTAAAATTGTAATAAACTCAGCAGATTATGCAACTAAGGGAGACTGATCTGATTTTGGTCCTATATAAATGCCAATAAGAAATGATTCAGACTGCTGTTTACACTACCATATCCAAGTCCGTCCTTATGAAGTTATGTCTGCTTCTGGTGGAATTTAAATATCTTTCAGTCTGTGGTAAGAGGCATCACATTTGTAGGCATATAAATGCAAACTCAGCAGTATTTCTTTTATTGCGAGTATGAAAACAAGACACTGGGACAACATTTTACACCATTATCATCTCCCAAAAGTAGAGGTAAATTATAGTTTCTCAAGGTTGTATTACTGTGGAGGTAAATTTAGCATTCAGTGAGTGTATGCAATTTGGGACTATGCACCTTCCTGAAATCATATTTGCTCTTTAAAATAAGCAAAGCAAGGGGCTGGGGATTTAGCTCAGTGGCAAAACGCCTGCCTGGCAAACGCAAGGTCGTGAGTTCAGTTCCCAGTACCCGAGAAAAACCGAAAAAAAAAAAAAATAAGCAAAGCAAGAGAAGTGCTAAGTGACAGGAAGACAATTAATCAAGTGAAGATATCAGCAAATTCACAATGTAACTTAAAAAATGTGATGCTACAAGATTTGTAGTGTGCATAGAAGCATAACATCCAACTGAACATATAACTTGAGAAACTGTACCAAATTATCCCTGGACTTCATAGAACAAGTTACTTCCTCTCTCTGAGACTTTCTTTTGCAGGTTGCTGGAATATATGAAAACTGCCAAATGGTGTTGTCCACATTAATAACAGCAACTAGCTTAGTGTTATTCACTCGTAGAGATGGCTTATATCACTGATGGCATAAAAGATATCACAGAGGATTTGTTTTCTTAATTATGTTGCAGCAGTCTTGATAGAAGGGATAAACATGAGAAAAATTCAGAGAAAGTGAATCAGAAGACAAAAGAGATAGTCTGAGCTTATGATGAGGCCATGATCTAGTGGTTAGTACTCAACAGAAAACATTTAGTGAGTAAAATTTCTGGAGATGTTTTTATACTGAATGCATATGCACACAGTAAGTACATTGTGTATTATAGATAAACATGTACACAATGTATATAAATAGACATACCAGAGTGGGTGCCTCACATGGGAAATCACATGATTTGGGCACCATTTACTTGACAACTGTCCAACTCTAGGACATTCTTTCTGCTTTACTTTAGTTGTGAATACTGTAACTTGATGACCTGACTCATTTCTTGACAAAATAATGAAAGGGATTATTTTACTTTTGATGATTCTAAGAAAAATAGAAATTTCAGCAGTTTTTCTGTCAGAGAAATCTAGCCATTCTATGCCAGGAAAAGTAGAAAAGAATAAATCAGCACAGTAGGCTGATATACTTGCAATCATACACTTAGCTTGTGTTATGTTTTGGGAATATTTGTAAGGGGAACTATATAATACAGGACACATATTCTACAAGATTGTTTATAATAGTCACCCAAAGAAGGATATACAGAAGAGTGCAGGAAATCTGTCCACAAACTAAGACCAAAGAAACTAGCTGAGGGCCTGGATCCCATGGAAATGTCCTGCATGAATCCAGCTGAAGACCTAGAGCTCATAACAATGCCTCCCATGAATCCAAGTGGGGGCGCAGAGCCCACACATATCTCATGCAGGCCTGTTTCACAAATCTGCACTGGGAAGGCCAAAGGTCGCTGGTGCAACCCAAGAAGTCTGTGGCAGCCGGATGAAAGGCCAGTGCTAGCAGGCTGAGGGATCTGCACTGGAGCCAGAAAGCGACGCTTAGAAAAACCAGAGCTCCCCCACAAGGTACTACAGCCATCTTCAGCAACAGTGAGGTCCCGAGCTCCTCTGTGATCAAGATGGCTGAGTTCCTATCAGGAAAGCCAACTCAGCAAGCTTCTACAGAAGGCTAGCAGTGCACCATCTTCCCCTGCAGAGCTAGGAAGCAATGCTTAGAGTGAGGACCAGAGCTCCCCAAAGTGAATCAAAGCTGTTCTCAGTGCCAAGGTCCCGAGCTCCTTGGAGGATGAAAACAGCCAAGTTCATCAGCAAAGCCAGCATGACAAGCTCCTCCAAGAGAACCAACAGCTTCTTACAGCTTCTACCAGCTCCCAACAGCCTAATTTCTTCTGTAGTTCTGCCTCTTATGCTGCTGGCAACCATTCCCAGGTGGACTTCCCACACCTAGCACCCTGCTTACTTAGTTCAGCTGGGGGTTATAAGTTGACCACCAGTTGTCAATCCACTGCAGCTCGTATGGAAGAACTAGAGACTTACTCTAAGTAGCTAAGCATGGCATTGTACGATTCTTATGTTAACCTAAGTGTGGTTAGTTATATGGGTTATAGATAATTGGAAAATTGAAAATGTTCAGCATGTTTTGATGCTTAACTCAGAAAAGACTTCTAGGGTTCTAAAGAATAAAGAAAAATTGGATAAGTTAGATCGTCCCCAAAATCCAAGTAGAAATTTCTAAAGGGTCTTCAATATAATATTTAAATAGTCTTTGAAGTACTATACTAAGTATAATAAATGAATTGTCACAGAGGCTACCATGCTCTGCAGTTGGGATTAATGAAGATACATATTTGTTGTTTTCTGCTGTTCCAATAGTTGTCTATAACGCTTCAGAATAACAAGAAAATATTTTCTAAAACCTTGTAGTATGCAATCATAATTATCAAGTGTATCACATTAGAACACTATTTCTGAGGGTCATTTCTGCAGACTATTTGTAAGGGTCATTTTAAGCATGTTGATAGTCTCAAAAATTATTAAAAATTTCATGACTGAAGGAACGGTTGACAATGATGAATAATGAAAGAAATAATATGGATTATTTCAATTTGGAGCACCAAGATACATTGTTTCAGATTAAAATGCAACTTCACAATGACTGTGATATAGTGATGAGGTAAAATCACAACACTGTTTCAAAATATTTCCCTCTCACATTCCAAAGAATGGTTTGATAAGGAAAACTGAAGGAAAAAATTAAAATATTTGGTGAAAAATGAATAAAGAGTGCGCCTGGATTTTTGAAGTGACTGGATTTCACAGGAATAGGATATGAAATGGTATATTTGGCAGAGCATAAATAAAAATGAATAGCTATAAGATGGTACAATAGTTCATTGCTCTGTCTTTTTCAGTTATAAGCTGTCTTTCTTGAATTGTAAGAACCCAGGGTACCAGCACATTATTGGATACTCACAAGAAAGATATTTTTGCACATGATATTAGTGCTAAGGCTTCAGATATTAAGAATACATACATCAAAATATTTTTTGAGTTAATAAGGCCTTTTGCTGACCTGACTTTGCTGAGGGAAGGATGTCTCTGTTGCTCAAAAAATCCAAGAAGACAGTGGTACAAATACATATTTGGCAAATATTTGTGATTGCAAACTGTGTCAAAACTTTTCAAAGCAATCTAAGTAAGAAAAATCAAGGGTGAAGTAAAATTGAGCAAGTTGTAACTTACAGGAAAGAAATCTGGAAGTGAGCAGTGACATCAGGAAAATTGCTAATATTTTACCCCTTTATTCACTCAAGAGTATCCATCCAAGCAAAAAGCCCTATGCCAGATTCTTGCATCAATTACTTTTCACACTCCAATGACCAAAAACCAGATACATGTCTCACACTGTACAATAAAATAAAATCAA
>NW_004955404.1:38307008-38332857 GCF_000276665.1 Chinchilla lanigera
ACCAGAATGCTGAAGAATCCCAGGCAGAAGCCAAATAATCTGCACTGGAAGCCAGATGACCAAGCTGAAGGTGAAGACTGGAACTTCTTTGAAGAACCAGCCATCAGTCCATCCTCATTTCCCTTTTATTGTATGAAGCTACCCACCCTGAGGGAATGATCCTCTACACTAACACAATCTCCATGCACTCCTCTTGCACAAGCTCAGGATGAATGCAAAGTAAGGACCCTGGCTAACTGCTGAGTCACATAGTTAACATTCTAAACTTCTCAAACTGACACAATGAACAACATCCTAGAGCAGGAAGGGTATGTTCTTTTAACCCCAGGATGTAGAACTGCTGAGTCACTTAGTTAAGCTTCTAGACTCCTCAAGTTGACACAATGTAGCAACCATAACAGACGGATTTTATAGATTGAGGTAAAGACCATCTATTCTGATTCTCTTAGGCTTTTTATGATGAATGAGTGTTGGACTTTATCAAAAGATTTTTTTCTGCCGATGATAATGTGATCTTTTGTTTGGTTCTGTTGATATAGTGTATTACATTTATTGATTTGTGTATATTGAACCATCCCTGCATTCCGGGGAAGAATCTCACTTGGTCACAATGTAGAATCCTCTTGATGATTTGCAGTATTTTATTGAGAATTTTTTTTATCTGTGTTCACTAAGTAGATTGGCCTGTAGTTCTCTTTTTCTGGTTGGGTCTTTCGCTGCTTTTGGTATCAGGGTACTATTAGCCTTCAGGAATGTGTTAGGAAGAATTCCTTCACTTTCAATTTCAGTAAAGAGTTTGAGAAGTATTATCATTATATTTTCTCTAGATTTTTTTGTAGAATTCAGCTGCAAATCCATCTGGACTTGGGCTTTGCTTCATTGGTAAGTTTTTAACCACTTTTTAAATTACATTGACTGATATTGGGTTATTTAGGAGTTTTATATCTTTTTGATTCAGCTTTGCTAATTCATATGTATCTAGGAATACATTCTTTCTGTGTTTTACATGCTATGAGAGTAAAGATTTTTGAAGTAGCTATTGAAGATCTTCTAAATTTCTACAGGATCGGGAATGATTCCACCCCTTTCATTCCATATTGCATAAATTTGAGTTTTTTCTTTACTTTTTATTATAAGTTTGACTTGGGGTTTATCAGTTTTATCTATTACTTAAAAGAACAAACTCTTCAGTTCATTGTTTGCTTTCTTTGTATTGTTTTCTTTGTCTCCATTGCATTAATTTCATCTCTGATCTTTATAATTTCCTCCTCTTTTTTGGGATTTGGGCTTGACTTGCTCTTATTTTTCTGTAAGTTTAAGGTGCTATATAAGGTGGTGTATTCGTGCTCATTCTGTGAGAATTCAGAGCTATAAATTTACCTCTGATGACTGCTTTCATTGCGTCCCACAGGTTCTGATAAGTTGTATCTTCATTTTCATTTGTTTATAAATATCATTTAATTTATTCTTTAATTTTATCTGTGACCCATTGATTCTTTAGGAGGATGTTTAATTTGAGTTTTATTTAATTTCCATCTGTTTATGGAATTTTTATGATTGTCAATAACTTCCAATTTCATTTCACTGTGGTCAGATAATATGCATGACATGAAAAATCAAATAAGCAATAACATTTTTTCTCTTTAAAATAAAAATCTATATATTAGAGCAGAAACACTAAATCTTCTGGAAGATAGAATAGTTAGAACTTTGGAAGACATAAGTGTAAACAAAGATTCTATGAATAAAACCATGATTGCATAGTAACTATCACAAAGAATCAACAACAGAGTGAAAAGACAGCCAACAGAATGGGAAAAAAATTTATGCCAGCTGTTTCAGACAAAGGACTAATATCTAGAACATATAAAGAACTAAAACAAAAATCAGATCCCCCAAATGAGCATGTGAAAAGAATAGATTTTCTCAGAAGAAGATGTACAAATGGCAAATAAATATATGAAAAACTGTTCAACATCACTGCTCATTCAAGAAATGCAAGGTAAAACAATCCAGAGATTCCAACTCCACAAAGAATGGTTATTATGAAGAAAAAAACTAACAATAAATGCTGGCAGTGCTGTATGGAAAAAGGAAGCCTTCTTCACTGTTGGTGGTAGTGTAGTCTTGTGCAACCACTATAGAAATCATTGTGGAGATTCCTTAAAAACAGTAGCTAGAGGTCCCATTTGATCCAGTATTGCCCTTCTGTGTATCTTCACAGAAGAATTCAAAGCATCATACCACAACAATATATGCACTCCCATGTTTATAGCAACACAGTTTGAGGAAGCTATATCTTGGAAGCAAGCCAAATGTCCATCAACTGATAAATGCATAAAAAATATGTGATTTTTATAAAATGGAGCACTGCTCAGCCATAAGGAAAAATAAAATGGGACATTCATTGCTAAAGGGATGGATCTTGGCACCATAATCATAAATGAAATAAATCAGATATGCATGTGTAATATTGCATTATCTCTTTGGTGTGAGAAACTGAAAATATAAGAACACAAATGTACAAGAGTCATTGTGAAATATGAAGAAACTGTTCAAAAGGAAAAGGAAAATAGGTGACAGGAAAAGAAATGAAGGGAAACAAAAAATCAGAAAAAAAAAGATTAAAACAAAAATGAGCTTTGTAAACAGGGAAGTGAAGAGGGTTTGAAAAAAGGAGATAAGAATGGGAAAAGAGGAATCAAGACATCATTTACAGATATAAATTCCCTATAATGAATGTGGTCATTATGTATACACAAATTGTACCAATAAACCTGAAAAAGTTATCATTTTTATATTTCTTGTTTTATTATCTTATAAAATTAATGAAAATCACAATTTTTGATGGTCTTGTATTTAAATAATTGGACTGGTAAGTTGCTTTCACAAATGATACCAGTAAAACTGGATATAGAAATGCAATAGATTTAAGCTGGATCAATATCTCTCATCATATACTAAAATAAAATCCGAATGGATCAAACACTGGATATAGAACTAGTTTGAAACTGTTGTGACATAACAGAGGGGAAGCACTTGAAGCCATAAGTGTGCACATGGAATTGTGATTAGAGCTCCACTAACGCAGAAAAAGAGCATTAATGGATTCTAAGTGATCAAGACAGGTTACAAGCATATACAAATTCCCCAAAGAAATATCTCTACTCTATATTAACAATATGAAGAAATAAAAGTAAGTATAATTTAAAAGAAACTGAGTAGAAGTGGACATAGTCCAATAAAAATTATGGGAAAGAACGTGATTTAGGAGAAATGTTCTGCCATCAATTGATTCAACTTTTACGGAAATTCAATGAAGAGAAAAGGAAATAAATTTAGTTTGAGGAAAGTTAGATATTCACTGAAATATATTTTCAAAGTTATATTTTTAAAGTCTAATTATAAATAGATGAAGTAATAAAATGTAAAATCAAATTGAATAAAATATGAAAAATGTTTTTAAAATATGGTAAGCAACAGCATATTTAGTCGATCACGTCAACAGGACATGAGTTTTACATACCTTATTGACAATAGACAACAAAGTCTGTATTATTTTGCAAAATAAAAATGCATATCTTTCAATGAAATACAAATGAATATAAAAGGTGTATATGACACGGTTGCATTTATTCTGAATTTAGCAGTACCTGATGTCAAAATGTTAATGGTGGCTCCAAATTCATATTACGTACCCAAAGCAGATTAGAATACGACCCTAGTTTTATCTTCTTTCAACTTTTCCTCCAGAAATTTAATATCAATCAATACACCAAGCAATGAATCAATATGCCAAACAAATTGTCCCTGGTTAGCAGAATTTTCTATTCTTTAACTCAGTGGCTGTCCTTGTGGGAATACAATTGGAATCATATTGTGCAAAGATCATGGCAACCAGTATAAAAGCTAGGTGACAGAAGAAGTGGTTGCTTCCCTTAAGTTAGACTGACCTGTGCCATTATCATAGTCTTTTGCAATGTAATTCAATATTTTCTACTGTGGAGATCTACTAAACCAAAAACATTATAAAGCAATGATGCAACTACTACTGTATTTTATTTTGAGTTCTTTATTTTTTATGCAGTAATTCAAAATAAACTACTAGTGAAGATATATTGTCTTGTGAGTTAAGAAAATCTGAATTTCACAAAATTGCTAATGAGCCACTGATAGTTCTACAGAATATGTTATATTGTTAAAAGGGTAAAAAACACTGAACTTATCTTAGAAAATAGATGAATTAAATATAGCCTAAAAGTTTAACAATGAAGAGCTCATATGATAAAACAGAAAAGATTAATAGATAAAGTATAATGAGGTAGAAAATGCAAGAAATTTTAATTAGTGTTTATGTCTAAAAACAAGATTCAATACATACTAATTATTTAATTTTGAGTAACTTATTTAACATTGAACTCATTTTCAAAATCAAAATATGAGTTTAATATGCATTATACAGAAGCATGATATGTTAATTATACAAGATGACAGAAAACTTAATTGACACAGTAAGTACTCATAAAATATGACTACATTATATTTCCTTTCTTTTCTTTTTTTTATTTTAAAGAGAAAAGAATAAAAACAAAATAAAAAGACAAAAACAGAATAACATAAAAACAATAAAAATGCTGCAGAATTTCAAAACAAGGTGAGAGGAAATTAACAATGGTTGTTATATTACATACTGATACCTTCAAAGTTGTTACTCAGATAACCAAATATAGGCCTGTAAGACAGATCAAACAATTACACATTAACTGTTCCTTTCAATAAACCGATAGAAACTAGTAGTACAATCATCTTAGCTATCTTGTGTGTGTGTGTGTAATATATATAAATTTAGGACTAATTTAGGCTTATTTTAAGGCGTATATATCAATCCATGTTTATGAACAGATATCTAACAATGTGATTTATAGGATTAAGACCATGTCAAATATATAGGTTTGTTATATGTTTCTGTATAATAAAATACTCTCAAATTTAGCAACTTAAAGCAGTCAAACATGTCTCATAGTTTTTAGGGATTTTTAATTTGGCACAGCTTGGAGCTTGTGATTGCCAAACTGCAGCCAACATTGCTGAAAAGAGCTCTGGCTATCTGAAGTCGAAAATATGGGAGTGCCAAAATACGCGTGAATTTTGGCAGGCTGTAAATATTTGGACATTGACTAGAAATATAAGTTCCTTACCATGTGAGCCTATAAAGAAAGATAACCCTGAGTCATTCATAAGAAAATGGATGCACCTTGAGACTATAATATTCAGTGAAATTAATCAGACATACAAGTTTAGTATCACATGATTTCTGTTATATGAGAAACACAAATTATAAAAAAGAGCAACATAAAAATTAGACAACATTAGATAATAGGAAAATATATCTTCAAATGATAAGGGGATCAAAAGATAGGGAAAGGAGGGTGAGGAAAAGGAGCAAAAAGGGGTAGAAAAAGTAATTAGAATGTGTTATCTACACATACAAACACCAGACAAGGAATGTAAGCATTATGCCTACAAACATGTGCTAATAAAAATAAATAAATGTTTACTGAGCCCTCAAAAATTATGTCATCTGGCTATGTCAAGTAAATAAAAGTTAGTCTTTTGTAACTTAATCACAAAAGTAGCATTCCATTATACCAGCCATATTCTATTCATTAAAACTGACTTAGTATGTACAGCACACACCGCAGAGCAGGAGACTGCAACATCACATGAATATCAAGAGTTGGTGTTAGGAGCTTTATTAGTTAGTCCTCTTGTCTTTGAGACATAATACCTGAAACCAAAAAACTAAAGCAAGAGAGGCTTGTTTATGCTCATGGTTCTCAGAGAATTCAGTCCAATATTGGTTGGTTCCAAGGCAGAAATGGCATGGCAGAATGGAATGGCTGAGAAGGCTGCTCAGCATACGCCAGCCAGGAGACAGAGAAACAGAAAGAGCTGTGGTGGGAATGTACCCTTTCAGGTCGCTGTTAAAGTGATGTGCCTCTTCCAACCAGGTTATATTTCTGAACACAAAACATTGGGAGGGCATTTTGGAGCTAAATTATAGCATTCCATCCTTTGGTCATGAAAGATGCATGTCTGTCTCATTTTGCAAAATGCATTTAGTTCATTTCTAAGATTTCCCAAAGCCTTAAAAGTCAGCATCGATAAAATTTCTGAATTTAAAGTCCCCTCTGTGATTCAAGGAAAGAGATGTAAGCTTGTCTGAAAAGAAGCAGTATGGTGTAAACATTTTAGTTCCAAAAGACAGAAATGGTAAATAAAAAAAAAATTATACCAAAACAAGGTACATATGGTAAACAAAAAGAATTGTGCCAAACAAGCAAGACTATGATTAAATCTTATAGCCCCATGACCCTACAACTCTTGAATTCTCCAGAACCACATGGGTGACATAAAGATCTATAGACAGCTAGAACAGTAGCCTATCCTCTTTGGATCATGGCTGCAGCAGCGTCTCAGAGCTTGGATAGCTAAACTCAAGGAAATAGTTTCCGTGGCAGCCTGGAATGTGACTCTGGGACTCCCTTTTCAAAGGAAATTCTTTCAAAGGAGTTTCCCTCCTTCAGTCTTGTCTCTGTGAAGTATGTATTCTGGCTAACTCCTGAGTTGCCTTCAAGCCATCTTTTCTTTGGTCTGGATCCAAAGTACTTGGTTACTCTTTTTTATTTATTTATTTTTTATTTTAAAGAGAATAGTAAAAAAAAAAAATGAGTAATAGCAAACTATCAACATCACAGACATAAACAAAATGAAACAAGAACATTAAAATGATACAGGGTTTCAAAACAAAATGGTAGGTATTAACAGTGGTTGTTATAGTACATGTTGTTATCATCAAAGAAGTTCTTCAGATTAGCAGATGTAAGAACAATGCTAATATTTTCTCTAATACTATGCCCTTTGGCCCCAACTTTACAAGGGCTTTCTTTCCGATCAAGCTGCAAAGTTCTCAAATTATGCAGCTCTGCTATTAACTTCTGATTCTTAACATAACTCTGGTTAAATACACACAGCATTAAGTATGTAATATCCTGAGTATTATGCTGCTTTGACGTTTCCTCAGCAAGACAGATTAGTTCACCACCCTTAATCTCAGTCTCCAACAAAGACTCAGGGCATAGCAAAATGTAGACAAACTTTTTGCTATAATGTATCACACATGGGCTCAACTCCAACTGCCAGTGGACTCTGTGTCACAATGGAAACCACCTATACCTGGCCTTTACTTTTTCCATTCCTATCAGCATTCTTTTGTTTTGAGCTCCGAGTAGAATCATCCATCAGCCTCTGCTCACAGCATTCTAGGGCTTCCTCAGCTGACATCTACAAATGTTTCAAAACTCACATAAACCACTTTCAAAGGCTTCCAAATGACTTAGTCAGGTACAGTCACAGCAATTCCATTAGTTTTATACTAATTATTGTATAAGCCAGCATTCTCTTCCATGAGACACAATATTTCACACCTACAAAATAAAGCAAGAGAGTTTTATTTTGGTTCCTGCATTCGAGAGAATTCAGTGCACAGTTCGTTGTGTTCATGGCAGAAATGAAATGACAGAGTGAAATGGCAGTGGAAAGTTGCCCACTCTGTGCCAGCCAGGAAGCAGAGACAAGGGAGACAAACTGGTGAAAAACTACAGCCTTCCAGGTCATGTCTGCGGTCACCTACCTTTTTCAACCAGGCCACAACTCCAAACACATAAAACTTTTGAGGGACATTCTAGGGCTAAACCATAAAATAAACCACCTTGGAAACTGCCTTGACAGTTCAAGTTTTGCCTCTTCATAACTTCTGTCTTTCCCACATAGGAATTACCCTCAAGCCTGCTATGATGCCCTTTTCACCATTAGCTCAAAGTCTAAATTAGCTCACCATCTGAATCAAGTTTAAATCTTCACGGAGCCTCTCAAGTATTTCCATGACTATGTCTTTGAGAAGAGTTCTTCTCATACTAACCTGGATTGCTATGGTAAAGGCTATTGAACCTAGAAAGTGATGTCATAATTTCATCAAACATAGCTCTATGTTGTTGTCATCTAAGCAAATGTCTGTTTATTGTTTTTCTAGATTCATAAATTTGTGAAACCTAAGAAATAAATTCTGGTTATGTACATTTTTTAAAGAATTAAATTTTGGTGCACTTTTGATATACATGTGATCACATTCACCATAGGGAGCTTGTGCTTGTGTATACCTGGATTCTTTGTTTGATCCCCACTCCTCTCTCCTCCCTTCAACCCTATTTCCCCTCTTTATTTACAGAAGATTTCTTTCTCTTTTCTCCTTCTATTTTCCTTTTTACTTTTCTCTTTCCCTTGTCTGCTCCCTCTTCCTTTTCCATTTCAGCATTTTCTTTCTACTTTCTAATAGCTATAATATAGTTTGGTCCTCATTTACATTGTTAGCTTCTCACATAAGAGAAACAATGCGATATTTAAACGTGTGTCCACTGTATTTTGCTGAAAATTATGATCTCATATTGGATCCTTTCACCTAAAAATGTCTTAAGTATACCCTTTATAACAGAGTAGTCCTACGTTGCATATAATAACCACATTTTCTTTATCCCTTCTTTCGTTAATGGGCATCTAGACTATTTCCAAGATTTGGCTATCACAAACTGTGCCGCTATCAACATGGATATGGATATATCACTATGAAATGATGCTTTTAACTCCTTCAGAAAGATACAAAGAAAGAAAATAGCTGGATCAAATGGAACTTTTAGTTTTAGTTTCTTGAGGAATCGACATATTGATTTCCATATTGATTGTACTAGTTTACACTCCTACCACAGTGGGAAAAGGTTCATTTTTTCCCCACAGCCTGAGCAGGATTTGTTGATTTCTTGATATTCAGTCTTTCTGGAGTAAGGCAGATTCTCAGTGCTGTTTTAATTTTTATTTGTCAAATGACTAGTAATGTTGAACAGTTTTTCATATATTTGTTTGCTATTTGTACTTCTTCATTTAAAAAGTAGCTACTCATTTCAGATGCCCATTTCTGGATTGTGTCTTTAAATTTGGGGTGTCTGATATTTTTTGTGCATTATTTGTATATTCTAGATACTAGTCTTATGTCTGAGAAATATCTGGTAAAATTTTTTTCCCATTCTGTGAGTTGTCTCTTCTCTCTGTTGGTGGTTTCTTTTGTTTGGCAAAAGCATTTTTTTTTTTTTTTTTTGGGTGGTTTTTCTCCGGTACCGGGAACCGAACTCAAGACCTTGTGCTTGCCAGGCAGGCGCTTTTGCCGCTGAGCTAAATCCCCAGCCCCTGGCAAAAGCATTTTAATATGATTAGATCCCAGTTGTTGATTCTTTGTAATATTTCCTTGATATTGGGTTTTATTTATAAAGTTTTTGCCTACATCATTGTCTTCTTGTGTTTTACCTATTTTCCAAGAGATTAGATATTCTTTATGGTGGGAATATACTACAAGAAAGACATCATTAGGGACTTTCATCATTGTGCATACATCATAGAATGTGCTTTCACAAACAGCTCATATAATCTCATGGGACCATTTGCAACAAAATATATCATTGACTGAGATGGCATTGTATGGCACTTGACTACTGGGATTGAACCTAGGGCCTTCACATTGAAGCACATCTCCTGGCAATTTAATTTAATTTAATTTAATTAATTCAATTTTATGTCATTATTTTATTTTGAGGCAAGGATTCACTAAGTCACAATATTGGCAAGGCCAGGTTCAAACTTTTATCCTTTGCCTCAGTGCCCTAGAACACAGGAATTACAAGTATGTGCCTTCATGCACAGTTATGACTGTGTGTTATGCCCCACATAATATACATAAATTAGTACACTGCCATGAGCAATTTCTATAAACATTACTGTTTCAAAAGGAATAAATGAGGTACGAAGGAACTTCCAGTCTCTAGGAATTCTGAAATGCAGCCAGTAAAATAATATAAGTTCCTGCTTAGGTATCAAAACCTAGTAATGTTTCTCATCTTTGTGCTCTAGGTTTTTGGTTCTTATTTCTGAGTTATACTTAGAAATTTATGAAAAATTATTAATTTGTATTGGAGGGTTTTTTTTCCTAACTGCTTTGAATTGGAATTTTGGAGGTAGAACAACTTCTTTTCATTTTTATTATTTCTTTCAGTACAAGATAGGAGCTGAAGGTATTTTTTTCCAGAAATTTTATAGTCCTCTGGTAATCTTAATGGGTTAATCCTTATTAGACAAAGAAAAACCAAAAAAAAATTTTCTTTGATACAGTCTTTCTGTACCTCTCATTAGTCATCTTTTATCATTGTAACAAACACCGGAGATAGTCAACTTACAAACAGAAAAGCACATTTTGGCATTTGGCTTGAGGTTCTCATCCATGCTTGGTAGATCTTTTAGGTCTATGGTAAGACAGCCCACCATGCAGATATCTGTAGCTGAGCAAACCACTCACCTCATGAGGAGGAAGCAAGAGAGAGAAACAAAAAGAATTAGGATTCCACGATCCCCTCAAGGGCATGGCCCCAGTGCCCTCAGACTCTGCACTGAGCCCCACCTTGCTTTTCACAAACTTCCAACGTCTCAGTGAGGTCCGAGCCTCAAAACATGAGCCTTTGGTCACGATGTAAGACATAACATTTATCAGCACACAAGATTCCTCCTAGGAATGCTGAGGACTTTTAAACTACTACAGCGCTGGTGTCTATTGAATAACACATAATTAATCTTTCAAAAGGGGCTTCGATAGAGTACCAGAAGACTCCATCTTAGAATTTCTAAGAAATTAGGAGAATTTTTGAAGGTACATCTTTGATTTTATTTAAACTGCATTTTTCTGGCATTAAACTTGGCAATGGTCATTTAATTTCAGTATCTTTTAAGACCAGTGAAAGATAAGAACTTCTTCAAAATATTTAACACGATTCCTTTTTTATTTAGTAGATTTTCCACCACTTGATCTCTTTTCTAAACTTTTCATATAAGCAGGAAAGGAAAAACCCGTTAGCAATTTCAAAACTTTGCTTGGGAATTTACTTAGGAAGGTCGTTAGTTCACAGTTAATTAGGCATATCTGCATTCTGCATAAGTACAGATAAAATTTTTGCTAACGTTTCTGACATTAAATAGGATAGAACCCTGGTTTTCAATAATATTACTGATCACCTTTCCAGTCCTCATCAACTTTCTATTCAAAGTCCAAATTTCTATTAATAGTGTCATCAAAGCAGTATAGCCTTAAGGTTCCTAAAAACCCTTCCATCATCTAACTATTGTGTCATTCTACATGTATTCCCATATTTTTATGTATTTATTTTGTTAGTACCATACTTTCAGGTAGCAAAATATATATTAGTTGTATTAGGTTGTAGAACAAACAACTCCAAAATTTAACAACTTCAAACCAAAAGTATTACCTCTCTCTTTCTGTGAGTGATGAGTCTGAACATCTTTAATTTAAAGTATTTCATGAGCTATAATCAAGGATAAAAAGGGATTAAATACTTTCCAGGTCACTTAGGTGGCTTTTTGCAGGCCTCATATTCTTGCTATGTGTTGGCTGTTTTAGTGGTTGACTAATTGTGTTAACTTAAGAGGTTTAAAAGCTACACCCTAGGGTGTAGAGGACCCTTCCTAGGGTAGATCATCATTCAGATCATATAGAAGGTAACCAAGAAAGGAGAGAGGGTCTTCCATTCTTCAGAGGAGCTTCAGTCTTTCCCTTCAGCTTGGACATTACCTCTTGGCTTCTAGTGCAGACTCTGCCTTCCATCTTGGATCCTTCACCTTGTGGTGTAGACTCATAAGCCTTCCATCACAGACCCATTGACCTCCTGATATGTAGTTGCATGGAAAGCTGCAGTGAACTCTAGACCTTGGATTGAATCCTTCAACCTCCAGCATGCAGACACCCTCTGCACACTTTCTCATCCAACTCTGTTGCTGACCATCATAAGCCAATCTTGTCATTTCTTATGTATTTACATATCGTGAGTTATGTCTGTTTCTCTAGTAAAACCCTGACTGGTACAGTTGTAGATATTAGTAGTTTGGTACATAATAAGGCAGCTCACAATATGTCAATTTACTTTTGTCAGAACAAATGTTTGGGAAAAGAATGTAGAGAGAGCAAAATAGAAGCCATGGTCTTTATGTGATCTAGTTTTACTAACCACATCTTGTAATTTCTACCATATTTTATTTGTTAGAAAAGAATCACTCAGTCTGATCCAAAATCAAGGGGAGGAAATTCATGAAAGTACAAAGATTAAAAATCACTGGAGGCCTTTTTAAGGGTTGCCTATCACACTTGTGATAGAAATTATTTAAATATTTAACTAGTATTTGCCTGAAAATGAGTTCATATTACTTCTAAGTCTTTTTGAATTTTATCTTTCTATACATTTGTTGTCTAATGTCAGACTTAGAAAGGTTTCAGAATTACTTGGAAATATACTTTTAAAAATAGAATGGATTATGCTATTATAAGCTTACTTTCCTGATATAAAGATGTGACTGATAAGAATCAACATACTTTGTAAAATTATACTATTGCAATTTTCAAATATTTTAAATTCTTGTTATATCTTATATAAATTTATTTTCATTTAATTTGAAAGGCTCTTTACAGAAATTTTAGGATTTATCATAGTTTCATATTGTCAAAATTTTGTCCAAACATGTTGGTTTTTTAATGAAATTTCCTTATCAACACAAATATATTTCCTTAATTGATTTCATTATGAAAGGATAATATTCTTTTTATAAAATGTTGTACATTCATTTTCAAACTATGTCATCAACTCAAATTCTCATGTTAGGTTTATCAAGTTTGAATGAAAACCCCTAATTCCCACTCTACTTATTAGATGAATGAGTAACACCAATCCATATTAATTCAAAATAAAAAATTTTGAAGATATATTTCCTCCCGGTATACCAGTATAGTGCTTTTATTCCTTAATCAGGACAATTTTTAGGAAATGAATCACACATTGTTAGTTAAAACTAACTTAAAAGCATCTATTTTTATTCTCTAAGTACAAGATTTCTGCAGACTGCTATTTAAATTTATTTCCTTTCTAATGAACCAAACCAAGGTGTATTCAGAGTAAATAAATCTTTAGGGACATTCTTCTTGAAATAATTATTTAAACTAAAACATACACACAGCTATCAAAACTTGTGATTACTTTTAACTTTATGAAGGGATTCAAAAGATATATTTTAATTCTCTAAGATGAGCTATCAAAATCCATCAAAAGTAGTGGCTAAGTTATGGATATTTAAATAACTGATTCAGGGCCAACATTCTGAATGATGTCATTATGTCAAAATAAATAGCATGATTGATTTCCCCTCTATTGTTCCAACCAAAATATGAACAGTTGAGAGTCATTCTTAAAATGTGAATGCCATTACCCTCTCAATATTAATATACATTGACATCAGCAACAACAAACACCACCTCTCTGCCTTTTACAGCCTTTTCAGTACAAAGTATGCATCACCGTGATTGGTTGCTGGGTTAAGAGGTGGCACAGATTATTAGATAGAGCTACACTTTATATCCAACTCAGTGTCACAAATGTAACAGATTGGGATGCTCAGCTATTGTCAAACAATGTAGGGCCAAAGTTTGCAAATTAGTTAGTATTAGCATATAGACCTTTGGCAAGAAAGTAATGCTTTTTACTTAGAGCTGGGCATTCTGCAGGATTTGTCAACTCTAATGTGCCACTGGTCTCATTATCTCATTTGTCTTATTTAGGCTGAATTGGCAGTCATGTCTCCATGGCAAATGTTTTTTTTTTACAAAGGAGCAGTGAAGCAGAATCTGAGAGATGGAACAGCAGAAGAGCTTCTCTGCAAATTTTAAAGGTATTTTAGAGCTGGATCATTGATCTAAGACATAGGAATTTTGCTCTGCCACCTGACTCCATGCTGTAATGTAAACTTGTGGCTATTAGGACTTCTAACCTGGAAATTAAAGTTTCTTATATCAATTGAACAAAAATGCATTAAGAATATGAATGCATTGAACATGTGAAAGAGATGTTGAATGATAAAATCTGAGAAATTTTTATACAATTTTTAAAGAATTGTACAATCAAATTCCTGAGATGATCCTGACTGCCTCAGTCATACACCTCATGCACCTGTGCAACTATGTGAGTGCATAAATGCTCACATATATAGAGGCAGCCATCCATATTTATAGATTCTGCATCCATGCCCTCAACAAATTGCAAATTGAAAATGTTCAAAATAAAAATTGCATCTCTATTAATCATGTGCTGATATTTCCTTCTCATAGCTATTCCTTAACAATGCAGCAACAAAGCTATTTACATAGCACTTGCAATGTATTAGGTGTTATGAACAATCTAGACATAATTCAAAGTATATAAGAGTATGTGCTGGTTTATATGCAAATACAACATCACTTCATGTATGACTTCTCTATCCTGGGATTGTTATATCTGCAGAAGGTCCTGCAACCTATCCCTTGGGGATACTGAGGAAGACTGTGTATGTATACACACACATACAGAAGTGTGTGACCTCGCTATAACATGACACTATGATCAGTAATATGGCAAACAACTTATTCTATCCACCTCTGGGTAAGGTACTTTGAAAACTAAAAATGTTAAAGACTATTTTTTTTAATAGGGATACATAAAAGCAGGTTTAAATGAAGGTATACACAGAACCACAGAAGATTATCATTTGCTTGAATAAATGATGTGTTAAAATAATATGAATATGAACTTCAATATCTTTGTTAAAGCTAAACCAAGTTATACTATCTATGTATTTTAAAAAATAAGGTCACAATGAATTCCTATCAAAAAACTATAAAATGATATTATATTGAAATATAAAGAAAAAATTGAAAACAGAAAGCCATACTGCTACATAATATAAATTGTTCTTTGGATTATCTAACGCCTAATCATACTTTAAATGATATTGTTGTGGTAACCTTTTGAGATCTACCAGCTAAGTCCTTCACTTCTCTTTACATCTGATCTTTGTGATCTTCATAGATTACAAATGCTAAAAGAAGTTTCTTTACACAAATTTACAGTTAAAACACTTTTCAACAAATAGAAACTTCCTTGTGGAAATAAAATAATGAATAATATTTTACCAAAATAAATAGAAAATATGTTTCTACATAAGGAAATAAATGTCATAAATTAAGTACCCTCCTCAGTTTTTACTTAAAATATGATTGTAGTGCAAGAAAATTCACAATACACCATAGAGGTGATATCCAAGAAGAACCTTTTGCTTTGATCACTAGTTCCAATTGTTTTTTTCCTTATGTTATGGATGTATAAACACAAAATTCCATTTTCTCCAGAGTCTGTTATGTGAATAGAACTTCAAGTATGTTTACAGTAGATTCCAAATTGGACATATTTCTATCTCGGGTATTTATTTTAGTATACAAGAATGAAACTATATCAAGTCAATTATTCTCCATTAAGGAGAAAATAACATTTCATATAGAGGGAAAATAGGAAATTTGTAAATATTAGTATACTTCTTAAGCTTCCAATTATATATTTATTGATCAATTTGTAAATATACATTATTTTAAAAATAGAATTCTTCACGATGCATTTGAAGAGAAAATGAGTACAATTTTTGTACAATTCACACTGTTTCACCTTTGCAGTTGAAAACACAGGAAATGTGTTCATTCTTCATGGTCAGGATCAGTGAGTTCTGACCAGAATGAGTTCATGCATGTATAGAAGATTCTGCTTTAGAGAATCTCCATCAAAGATTACTATTTAGGGTTGAGAAAAGGACACAGAGCTGCTTTTCACTGTCAATAGCATGCAGAACATAATGCTATAGAGTGTTTTCATCCTAAGTTCATAATATAAAAGCTAACCAGAGTTATTTCAACTTCAAAAGGCAAATATGAACACCATATCTGAAACCCTGTAGTATAGTACTGTAAAAAATTCAATAACTAGAAAAAATACATTGTTCACCTCTATATAAGCAGTAATTACTGCAGTAACACTTGTGATATAAAAGCTTAGAAAATGTATTTTAAACTTCATTTACACGTGTTATCTCTGAGGTAGAATAAAATATGCTTTTCATAATGCATTTTTGTAATGAGATAAACATAATAATTACAAAAATTGAGACAGAAAGATTGGTGAAAGAATAGTTACAAAATATCTAAAACACTAGGGAAAAATCATAACTTTCAAAAATAATGCAGTGTTACATACATACCTATGTTTATAAAAGCACCATTCACAGTAAGTAAATGTTGGAAGCAGCCTATAAGCCAGTTGTAAACACCAGACAAATGAATAAAGAAACTGATATTTGCACACAATGGAGTACCACACTGCCATGAAAAAGACAAACTTGAGTCGTTTTCTTACAGTTTGTGTCTAGATGTTCTCTCCAAGCCTTGTGTAGTGATAGGCAGAGCTTTTTCAGAGGTGGCTGAATCTAGAGTGTGTAACTGATTTGTGGTGTAAAGCTAAGTTTAAGGGCACTAGGAATAAGGGTGGATGATTACTAAAGCATCCACTGTTTGGATTACTACAACACTAATCTCTGCAGACTGCATAAAATATTAGGGATAGAGACTCTTGCCTTCCCTTTGTTGCTTTACCACCTTCTGTACACCATGAACTATTACCCCTCTGCCATGTATGACCTGCCTTGGAACCAGCCACTTATGGACTGAAACCTCTATGAACTGTGGGCTAAATAAACTTTTCCTCTTCTGACTGTGAGCACTGGGAAAGAGAAAAGTAACTGAGACACATCTGCAGAAAAATGGGTGTAATTTGAGAACATGATACTCAGTAAAATACTCCTGACATGCAAGAGCAAATATCTTTATATGTTCTGGAAAGGAGTCCTTTGTCAGAGGGACAGTTGGCTAAATTTTTTCCCAATTCATGGGTTTCCTTTTCACCCTGTTGGTGATTTCTTTTGATGTGCAAAAACTTTTCAAGTAAATGAGGCTCCAGTTGTTGATTCTCTGGAGTATTTCCTGTGCAGTTTGGTTTTTGTTCATGAACTCTCTACCTACCCTTCTTATCATTTTGTTTTGAGGACACATATCATTTTTGTTGTTTGTGTGTTGTTCTGATGTTGTCTTCATTGCTGCTTCGTTATTTTTAAATTTTTTAAATAAAAAATAATAAACAAATAAAAAGTTATCTTGCTTAAAAAAAGAGTAAATATCACTTACTAACCTTATATG
Source organism: Chinchilla lanigera (assembly GCF_000276665.1). NCBI lineage: Eukaryota > Metazoa > Chordata > Mammalia > Rodentia > Chinchillidae > Chinchilla > Chinchilla lanigera. The sequence goes on from NW_004955404.1 coordinate 38,324,269, forward strand.
AGACCCCCAAATTATAAATAAAGAGCAAAATAAAAGGAAAATACTAAGGCATAGGGAGACAGACCTTTCCCAAATGGAAGGAGATCAAGAGAAACAGGGGTAGTGGAAGGAAAGGGGATTTAAAAAGGAATTAAGATGTGCTATGTTCACGACCCAACTCCACACAAATAATTATGTCACAAAGTCTACAATAATGGAATACCTATGCCTGTATTCCCGGTACTTGTGAGCCTGAGGCAGAAGGATGGCAAATTCAAGTCCAACCAGGCTGGACAATATAATGTAGCAACTTTCAAAACATTGTATTAATATAAAAATAAGTAAACAAATAAATAAATGACTGGGAGTGTAGCTCAGTACAAAACCCGGCATTCAATTCTAAATACCAAAAACAAAAATGACACAAACAGAAAAGACCAATAGCATTAGAAGTACAATAATTAGAAGACAGTATAGAAACCATGTGCCATTAAGGAAAATTTTCCCTCGTGTTTCAGGACTTGCAGAGAAGTAAAATGGCAATTACCTCCAATGAAATTTTATGGCAATTGGCTAGGCAAGAAAACTTTAAACTATTCTCTTTTCAAACATGAAAAAAATAGAGAAGAATACATTTATATTTCCACCAGGTGTCAGTGGGAAAAAAATGTTATCCTATATAGAGAACTGTCCACAAAACTCACCATCATAACAGTATCATAGAGTATTTTACAAGTATATTTTTTAAACTATTAAAGGGAAAAATGCTTGCTATATTTTAGCATGAAAAGATAGATAATATAGATAAGAATACATATCATATTTATTAAATATTCCCATAGGCTAAATAATGACCTTCTTATATATATCTACTGATTAGAATCTATGAGCTATTGTTATACATCTATTGTTAATTTTCTATCACCTTGTTTGAAACTCTATATTGCTTCTCTTGTTTGGGTGTTGTTTTGTTTATGTCTGTTTGTTTCTTATTTCTGTGTGTTTTCATTCTTTATCTTTAAAAATAAAAATATTTAAAAAAAGAATCTATGACCTGCAAACACTAGTGTAGTATCTTTTATGGAAAGAGGTTTCACAGATGTGATTAAATTAAACATTTGAGGTTAGAAATACCATCCCTGGATTACATGCAAAATAAAAATAGTACAATTAGAGGCAGGTCTAAAGATGTGATGATGGAAACAGAGATGGGAGTTAATATAACCACCTGCCAAGGAGCCCTGAAGCAGGAAGAGACAAGGAGTAAATTCTTCCAATGGAGGAATCCAAACGAATTTTGAGTTGGCAACTGAATTTTGGAAATCATAATTTTTATCTAAACAAGGAAGAGAATTAATTTTTAATGTTGCAAGGTACTAGGTTATAATAATTTCTTGAAAAAATAAAAAACTAATGTACATTAAAGTATGAAATAATAAAATTTGATTTTCTTAAAATATTGGAAGAAAAATAGAAAAATTTTCTGGAGATCAGAGACGGAGACAATAAATATGTACAAGCAAATTTGATAGAAGGGACTAAAAGATATATTGCTAAAGATTCTCAAAATTTGAACAACTCAGCATAAGTACAGCAAAACAATTAACTGGAGGGAAAGTACACAAAATTTAGTACAAATATTTACAAACCAAATATTTTTAAAGTTCAGAAAGTATTAAAGAATGAGCTGAAAAAAGATAATGTATATCTGAATATAAATATGATTGAAAAGAGATAAAATGGAAAAATTTTATCTGAGAATTTTCTAGACAATAAGAGTCTATACACTTAAGTAATACCCAGTTATTTCTGTAGAAAAAAAAATTCATACTTAAATGTATCATAGTCAAACTGAAAATCATTAAAGACAAATAGATGGCATAAATAGCGGCCATGTAATATTTACAGCCCATCCATGGCAGAAATCAGTCAAAACACTATGATGCCTTAGGAACACATCTTATAATGGGAGTGTCAATGTTTTTGACATAAATAACAGAATGTCTTTGAAGTTTACAGCAAAATGGAAGACAAAAAGGCTTGGGAGATGGGCTTAGTCCATTTTGTCCTGCTTTGATAGGATAACAGAGTAATTTTAAATAATGAGAGATTTATTTCCTACGCTTCTGGAGGCTCTGAAGTCCATGACTGAGGCCTGCACATCCGACAGGGTCTTTTTTTGGTATCATTTTCTGCTGGGCAACGGAAGGGCAAGAGAGCACGTGTACCTGCCTCAAAGTCTATCTCATGCCACAGCCCCCTACTCCTGTCCTACTGGTCATCTGTGCAATCCAAAAGCCTTCTCAGCCATGAGAAGTCTAAATTCCAAGTTTCACTAGCTCTACTGGGAACATACTTTTAGCTTATCTTAGCACAGACCCATTACTCCATTTTCATATACCTTCCAGTGTCCCTATGCCAAAGATCTCTTTTCTGCTGTAAATATGCCTGGGGTGCAAATGCTGATATAAATCTTTTAGCCGCTGACCATTGTTTTTTCTGTTATTTTCATTATATAAACTCATTCTATTAATGCCTAGATCTGTACATTTTCTGGCAAATACTAGAAAAAAGTCCCTAAGGAAAAGTTAATGCTATATTTATTTTTTTGACTGATTTTGCATGCTTATATCTGGTAATTTGAATAATTAATTTGAAGACAACAATATGTAACATAACAAACTTTGTTGAATTCTGATCATCTTATTTGGGGAAACTCTGTATTATTTATAATTTATTTTTATTTTTTATTCTCTGTAATGGTTTGGTTGATCTCTCATTCTTACATCTGGTAAGCTGACCTACTCCGACAAAGATAAAAATTTTCAATATAAGAACCACTGTTAATCCCTATCATTTTGTTCTGAAACCCTGCATTATTTTCTTTGTTTTTGCTTTGTTTTGTTTTTGTCTATATTGTTGGCATTTTGCTATTGTACTTTTTCTAAAATTCTCTTTCAAACAAAAAAGAAAGAAAATAGGCCTTAAAATAGAAGTTGTACCATAATGTCTATGAGCTTTAATGATCACATAGAAGCAGAATTGTCTTTATCTGGCTTCCTGGTCAGACTGGGTTCTTTTCTATTTCTGCTGTAGTGTTTAAAATGATTCTTCTCAATGCTAAGATTAAATGTCTGGCATCTTCCTAAGGTAATACTGACCAGAAACAACAATGGACACCCAGCACCCCGCCTCCCCCTCCCCCTTATGGGAGTCTAGCTGAATCACGGACAGCATCAGCGGCCTCAGTGACTGCACCTTCACCCTTCCCTCACCAGTGTGGGAACCGGGCTGGGTACCAAGCAGCATCTAAAGCCTCAGTGACCACAATCCACCCCACCCCTTTCACATAAGCATGTGAGGGAGGCAGAGCCCTGGACTTCTTCCTAACCTCGGTGGCCACTCTTAGGCCCCACGGACTCCTGTGGGAGTTGAGTTGAACCCCAGACAGCATTAGCAGCCTCGGTGTTTGCACCTTCAGCCCTTACCCAACAGCATGGGAACCAGGCTGAGCCCCGGCAGCACCTGAAGCCTCGATGACCACAGCCAGTGTCTGCTCCCCCACCCCCCACGCACTCTTGCAGAAGCTGGGCTGAACCCTGTACAGCTTCAAGAATCCCAAGGAGCCTCCCCTGGCCCTCCCCCACTGATGTGGGAGACAGTTGAATGCCAGAAAGCTAGGGAGCATCTGCAACCACACCCTCCCCACGCACACACCATCCCAGGAACCACACTGAGCACCAAGGACCTCCAGGTCCTTTGCCCGCCACTCCCAAACCATTGTGGGAGTGAGGCTGAGCTCCAAGGAAATCTTGAAAAAATACAGTATGAAGGAGCAAAATGCAATCTCAGACACCTACTCCACCCAGAGACCATACTCATAAGTGAAATAAATCGGACCCACCTGTGTAAACATGGTATTGTCTCCCTAGTGTAAGAACATGAAAGAGTAAGCAAAAGCCAAAAGGTACAACAGATATTAAGAAAAGGAAAGAAATTTCCCAAAAGAAGAAGCAATTGGGATGAGGGAAAGGAGAAAAAGAAGGAAAGAAAGAACGGAAAATTTATATATGTATACAGAAGGATATCTGAGATAACTGTATTGCTAATGTCTAATGGTTTATTGAAAGGAACAGTTTATGGGTATTTTTGACCAATTTTGCATGCTTATATCTGGTAATCTGAACAACTAATTTGAAGACAACAGTATGCAATATAACAACCATTGGTGAATTCCTATCACCTTGTATAGTGAAACTCTGTATCATTTATAATTTTTTTGCTTTTATTGTTTATTCTTTAATGATTTGATAAATCTTCCATTCTTACATCTGGTTATTTAAGCAACTTTGTTGAAGATAACAATATGTAATATAGCAGCCACTGTTAATTCCTATCATTTTGTTCTGAAACCCTGTATGGTTTTTTATTTTACTTTGTTTTGTTTTTGTCTATGTTGTCGGTATTTTGCTATTATTCTTTTTTAAAATTCTCTTTAAAATAAAAAAATAGACACCTAATACATTCTATTGTTTTTGTATATGTACTAGTAGCTCCATAGAATGAGGAATCCAATAAGCTTTTAGTGTCCTTGATAAAAGTCTAACCATCTCTTCTGAAGATAGCTGAACATGGTTAAAATGCCCCCTCTAATTACTATCTGGTCTTTTTATCTTTGAGGCCTCTTTTAAGTATCCTTTCTCCTGCTCTTTGAACCTTTCATCTTCAAATATCTGATCTCATCTTAAGTAAAACATAGAGGCCAAAAAATTTACAAATAATAGTTACTGAAGGGTATTAACAGCTAGACTCGTTAGCAGTAAATAGCCAATCTTATTTAAGATTCCCTAGGAACACTGTTTACTTCTCTAGTCTTTAGTGACACCAGAACTCAGTTTCAAAAAGTGTAGAATGTCAGTCATCATCCTTCAGCAGCTCTCAAGAATGAGGAGTAAAAATAAGAAAGCGGAGGTGTTACCTTGTCTCAATTGCCTACATCTGAGTATATACCTAGGCTTAATCTTGTGAACATTAGAGGACAAGATACCTATAGGACAGAAGTCCTTCCTCCAGTGGCAGGGTCAAAAGTGGTTGGATCTATGATGGTTACAATACTGAACACCAGACAACCTTTTAAGTCATTGTTATCCCATCTACCTGTTTTACCCAGTGGTGTAACAATTGACAATTGCCATGAGAATGAACTCTAAGAATCATGAAATGCATGAAAAGAGGTGATGTTGTAATTTGGGAAATATCTCTGTTCATTCCCAGAGAAAATGAATGTTTTTACCCTTAATTAGCTTACTCTTTCCTCCTCATTTACACTGTATCTATAACCAAACCCAGATAGGTTGAGAAGCTCATATGTGAAATTTTCTCCTCCTTTTATTGTAAAAAATGAATAAAATCATTTGAGAGAAAAAGAGAGACAGAAAGAGAGAGGGAGGGATGGGGGATCATATGTGTATGAGATCACATGCGTCTGGAAGCCAGAGGGAAGGGAAGGAAGCTAAAGTCACCTATTTTTTTAAATCAAGAAATCACTCTGACAATTCCAGCTCAGTCCTGAAAAAACAACTAATCACATCTTAACACTATCATATTGGGATTAAATTTCCAACACATGAAATTTGGAGAGCAAATTCACACCATAACAAAGCCGTAGGTTCAAATATTAAACAAAATTTTTACATAATACAATGTGATTGTCAGTATGAGACATGCTGTGACTACTTTGATTTTTTTAGCTAAAATATAAATAGGTTAGAGATTTTTTAAAAATGGAAAAGAGAAAAGGATAAAATAGGAACAAAATGAATCTTCTTTAAATATTATTTTATCATTTTATTCTTTGATTCCTAACATAATATGACTCATTAGCTTGTCACATTCATTTGTGGCTGTTTCCCTTCTGCTCATTCCTCAAGCATGACTAAAATCCAATTGCCCAACTTATATTTTCTCCATTTTCAAAAATTTATTTTCATAACAGTGAAAATTTTTAAGAATTTTTCTTTGTTTTATTTCTACGTATTTTTATAATCTAACACAACTTCTGCAATATACAAAAAACATTTTTAATCAATATCTAGCAAGATTTCTAAGACTAGCTCATTCTGTTCATTATTGCCCCAGAGATGAATAACATATCTGTAGGAATACTCTTTGGAAAAAAATAGCAACAACAAAATCCTATATATTTTTCTTGCACAAGTCCATAAATGTAAGTTTATTTCCATGGAGAAGTAGATATAAGTAAGAATCTTATGCATGTAAGCTATTGGCTTCATCAAATTACACCAAAATCTATTACTATTTTAATAAATAATGTTTTCTCACTCAATAAGTGATAAGTACAGATATTTCAGTTACATGAGGAAAAAAATTGCCTTGCTTATGAAATATGCTTGTTTCTCTCAATAAGAAATCAATTTCTTATATATGGTAACTACAAACCCTTAAATTCTGTCATCAAGAAAATATCAAGTTAGAATGCTATATTTCAAAATGGAGTATATTGATATTCATATATACAGAACTAAATTGACCCTTGCAAAAATGGAGAACACAGATAAAAGATGTGCAATATTATCTAAAAAGCACAATAAATATTCCTACTACTGTACCCCAGGATTCTATTCATATAGTCTCTTGTACTACATTAGAATGTCATGGTTGAAAATGGCAAATCTTATCATTAAAATGGTTCCCACATTCTGAAATTTCAATATTTTCAATTTTGAGGAAATATTCTTTGAAACTAGAGTGCCTACATTACACTCACTCTTGGCAATTCAAATTTGTAAGTAGAGTAGGAAAATAAGAAGCATTTTAGTTTTTGCCTTCATTGATGAACACTTACTATTCATCTTTTAAAACCTGGTTAATAGTTACTTTATTCCTTCCACTTCTTTTCTTTTCTCTGTCCACATGAAGTGTAAAATCCCAGTGAAAACCACCTTTCTATGACTCCTTTGCACAGAAAAATAGTAGAATAAACGACATTCTTAAAAAGAAAAACTGCTCATGGTGACTGGGGTCACAGCACGACATGCAAATGGTACAACTGTGGGAAAAATTTCTCCATCATTTTAATCAAAAGCTAATGGAAGGAATTCTTTCCATATGGATCAACTGTGAAGATTTGAATCTCTAAAAAATGCTGCTGCCCACATGTCTAAATGTGAGGAAAACCTGACAAAATTTAGGAAGAATATGTCCAAAAGTAGAAAGTGAAGCAAAGAGGAGAATGCTACAGTGAAGCCCTTGATTCTATTGCTGGAAAACCTGGTGCTGCACATTTGTTTGCATGCTCAGTGTGTGACTTAGTCATCCTTTATCATTCTCAATGAATGTGACTTGATAAATTTCAACTAGCTCAATTTGTGTTTATTTTGCTAAAAGACAAGTTAGATATCAGACTAATAAATATGAACAGATTCTAACACGTATTTCTCTATACTCTATATATCATATATGTATTTTGATGTCATAACTACCATTGGATCCATAGGAAAATATGTCTTTCAAAACATACAGGTATTTAATTCACCTATACATAGAATTCAAAGGAAACCTTTTTTTCCAGAGATGTGAGTTTCTTGATTAAGCTTTATTCTAAAACAAAATGAAAAGTGAAATACATTTTACTGTATTTTAATCTTTAGAATCACTTAAGGGCATATTATTACTATCACCGTTGCAGAAAAAAAATGAGCACACAGAAGCTAAGGGGGTTGTGCAAGTTCAATTTCTGCCTGAATTGCGCCAAAACAGTGCGCTTCACCACTGCGCTATATTCACTCATTATTCTCTGGGTGCTCTTTCAAGAAAAAGAAAGCCTCTAATGGACCAGCTCATCAGCTTTCTAAATATCTTTAACAGGATGCATTAAAAATTATGTTAGCTGACATATGGCTTTTGATGTTAGCAAGTGAATTACTCTTGAAAAAAATTGATGATTATTTCTAGAAATAAGTACGGAAAGCCTGAAGTATATTGTTTTGCTGTTATGTTTTGAGACTGCTCATACTCCTGTATAGATTTTCCTACTGGCAAACCTGCAGTACCCAACCTTCACATAAAAAACACATGAGATTAGCTATACATGCTATAACATTTATATATTTTTATTTGCACATTTATTTGAAAAATTAATAATTTACATCATCAATGTGGAGTTGTCCTTAGAATAGGACAACTTACAATGATGCTTGGAACTATAATGGAAGTTTTTGTTAGTTCTGTTCTATTTTGTTAGTGCTGTTCTCTCCCTATGTCTTTTTATTCTGTATTCAACTATATTTTTTCAGATATCACTCCCTCCTTACATCTTGCTTTTTCCATTAATATAATTTAGTGTAATTTTTCATTTCATAAAAACATATTAATTTATACCATATTAAACTACACAGATGCAGAGGAAATAAAAAATGATAACAATTTTGTAAACATCAAGAAAATATTTTATGATAGAATTTCAAATAATTTTTCTAACCAAAACAGTAAATATGCTTGTTAGAACATTTGTGAGCTGCAGGAAGTTTAGAATGGGAAAAAAACCTTAGAAAACAAATGATTCCTGGTACCAGAGAAAAATCCAAAAAA
>NW_004955404.1:38332957-38351590 GCF_000276665.1 Chinchilla lanigera
AAAAAAAAAAAAAAGAAAACAAATGAATGCCACAGATTCTAATATTGCTTTAATTATCTTTTAGGCTACAAATATATTAGAATGATTATATATAGTAATTTGCCATCATTTTTTCTTATTGAGGTTCTGAAATAAGTAAAATAAGTAAGAATAAGCATATCTGGGGGTTATGTAATATTTATTACATAATCATATTTCATATATTAATGCAATAGTCCTTTTAATATGGAATTAAATATTTCATGCTTTAATTCAATAGTCCTTGTCCTGGGATCACTACATGAGTTACAAAGAAAATCTTCCCATCTGTATTTCGTATCTCTTTTATACATGTGAAAAACATTCCTCTGATGTGAAGATATGGACACAAGAGAGCATAGACTCAGTACCTGGGTTGTGTTTTGTATTTTCCTGTCCTCTATGTTCAGAAATTGAACTGGGATTATCAAGTAATTTCACTTAGTCCATTTGAAAACCTATTGGATATAACAAAGTTTATTCAGCAGTGGGTTGGTTTAAGTTTAATGCATCTGTGAGCTAGAAGTTAACGTTTTTTGTCCTCTTACTGATCTCTCCACAAAGCCAGACTTATTTATTTCCCCATTTTAAATTCAAAGGGGTCATTTGTTCCGAATTAAAGACAAACATTGATTCTTAAATTTAAAAAAAAAAGAATCCACTCTCTGAACTTGGTTTTCCTACTGTGATGCCTAAGTGTGAAAATATAGTTTAGCCAAGCAGAAAATCTCTTTACAGAAACAATTCTGCTCTAGGTATCAATCTCAAATGTTGGTCTTTCTGAGAAAGTACTTTCCTTTGTGAAACTGCTCTTAGTACCTTTGTGGTAAGTCAGAATGTCTTCTTTTATTTCGAGGTCTTCACAAGATTCAAAAGTTGATGAATTCTTTTTCTTTTCCTTGTAAACTCAAATATGCCTCATCACTAATGTTGCTTCCTTATCTGCAAGAAAATGGATATTTTGTCGGTGCCATAATGACATCATTTGATGTTTTTAAGAAGCAATGCTGTGTTGTACCTTGTCAACTGTCTCTGCTGTAAGAGCAGTCAGCCTGTGCAAACCCTCACAACTTATTAAGGAAAAACAAGTGGAAAAGTAGAGCAAACCCTGCTGGGTGTACCCTGCTCTGTCTTAGAATTTACATTGCTGCAGAACATGGCAGTAGAGTTATAAATAAACCAACGGTGTATGACTCACGCTAAAGAATAATAATGCATCTGTGCAAGACATAGTCACCTTTTGCTTTAATATATTATTCCAAATTTAGATTCAGCTTTTCTGAGGTTTTTAAATATGATTTGCCCCTCACGTTCACATTTTCCTTTATTTTCTTCTCTCAAAATATCTGTCAAAATTTCTGAAGAGTAGAAGCTGTTTCATTCTACCACATTTTAGAAGTACACCTTTTTCTTTCATGACCGTCCACTTGCATATGTCTGTTTGTTACTGTTCTCTGCTATCTGATAGTTAAGTTTATACACATATTTAGGTGGCTTAGTATATGCCAGCTTCTGTGTTGAGCAAAAGAATGTTATGAATGATCATATTATTCTGGAGAAGGAATTTCCACACAATCTACTCAGAAAAATTCACCACCCATAATGCAGATCAGGGGTGCCCAATACATTAAATACATAAAGCACCTAAAATGATGCTCTAAATTCCCAGAAAATTTTAACATAACCTTTAAGAGACTAGACTCTTCTAGTTCTGCTTTACATGTATTGAATTAAATTCTTTTGTCATGGGTATTGGCATGGATGCTATAGATAATAAATTGAAATGATTCTAATAGCACCAAGTGGAAGCCACTGTCCTAATATCTTATAAAATTTGTTCAAGAATGACCACAGAAAATGCACAGAACTAAAGCATGAGTAATTAAAGAAATACTACCATCATGGATGAATTACAGTATCTTATGACTATGCAAAACATGACATGAAATTTTGAATTAGTATTATGTCCTACAGGACTTCAGGAAAGATAGAGTATATGTAAGAAAAGATATCAATCATGGAACAACTATCCCTCCTTCAAATTCTTACGTTTATGCCCTCATTTCTAAGAGAGCTGTATTTGACAGTAGAGTTTTTAAGGGGATGATTAAATTTAAATGAGATTATGAAAGTGGCATCCTAAGCCAACAGAAATAGTGTTCTTATACAGCAAGACAACACAGGACATTCTCTGCAAGCATACATAAGGAAAGTCCATGTAAACACCCAGCAATAGAGTGCCAGGAAGAAGGACTTCCCCAGAAACCAGCTCTGCTAGCACTTTGATCTTAGACTTCAGTCTCCAGAACTGTGGTAAAGTGGCTTTCTGTTGTATGAGCCAGCCACTCTTTAATATCTTGTTTGGGGAGCCAGACGACAATACAGTAATACAGTACTCTCCTATCCTGTGTTCAGACAAGATGGGAAGAAATCAGGTTTGGTGTACAGTATAGGTCATGCATCCTCAATATAGTGCACTGGAAGTAGTGATCCCTTACCGTCATAGTGTAAACGAGGTCAAGGAGAAATATGATAAGTGTAAAATGAGAAATCCTAGCATATCACAGACTTCCAGTACCACCATGTAAATATTGAGCTGGCCTCAGTGATTATTTTAACATTAATTGCTTTAAAAGCACTGATATCAGTTACTCTACTAACTTTGTAAATGTCCACTAAAAAAGAAGAAAAATGGGAATTGTGGTCATGGTCAGTCATGACCTACAGGCAGAGAAGTACAGCACTGTAATGAGAGAAAAGTGATCAGCTGACCACAAGGCAATTAATAGATTGGGTATTTGTTTGCTGATCAAGAAATTTTCCTTTAATGAAATCATTACTGAGGGAGCAGCACAATTTACTGTGGAATATTTTAAGACATGTTTATTTCTCATGAGGCTAAAAATTTTCTTTTTGTGGCAGAGTTATAGAAAAAATCTGCCCTATTTCATGGGAAAGTGAAAGTAATGATTATTATTTACAAGCACTTTATATCATGCTAACTAATGGCCAAATAAAATATTAAAAGTTATTGTGGGTTACTTACTGGTGTTAATCACTCAGAAAAACTTAAAATTATGAATAATCTTTTAAAACAATAATGAAACAAAATAGAAAATAATTGGACAACTGGGGATTGTGAGTTTGTTACCGTATTGATCATCCTAACTCATTTTACCATAGTTGTATTTGGTTTAACATGAGGGTCAAGAAAGTCATGTCCAGCAGTTCACTCCAGTAGCTATCACTAACACAACAACATCAACATCATAATCAACAAATAACTTACTATGAAATATGTACGGTAATATATGCCATAGAGCTAATATGAAGGAAAAGATTTTGCCTGATTCTATCAATATTATGCGCCTTTGTCGGTAATCAATGCCTGGCATAGAGTTGGTACTCAGTAAGTTGATATTCAGTAACTAAATGCATGCCTTAGCTTTCCACAAAGCAACATATATTCCACTGTTCATAAATAAATGGGGAATAAAAAGTAGAGTTGGAAACATAAGCAGCAATACTCCAACCCTTACAGTGGTGACTGAAGGGGAATAAGAGTCATAATCTTAAACACAAAGGGTAGAAAATCCCGGAAGTCCAGGATAGATGAATGGTCCTACAGGTAGTGGAGAGTTGTGACTAAGGCTCATATAGAAAGCTGAGATGCTCAGTAGCTTATAACTCAACAAGCAGAACTCTAAAAAATGAAAAATGCCAGCAAGAGCAACAAAAGAGATGTTCAACTCAAAGAAAGAGAATCCCAGAAAACTGCTATCACTTTGCCTGAGCTTTGTGTGCTTTAGAATGGGACTCTCAGTGGTGCAGGGGCCAGGGGTGTCTCACTTCGATTATCCTTTCATTTTTAAGGTGTGAATTAGAGCTGTGAAATACTCCTTTACTGAATCAATTATTCATACCACATTCCTAAGTATAACTCCTAAAATAATGGAAATACTTAAAAGAGTAATAACAAAACTCAGAAAAATTATTGATAAAATAACTATATTCATATAAATTATTTGTAAAAATAAATGGATTATTCAAAGTACATCTACAATGGCAGTATGGAGCATGTAATGGATTAATGTGTAAATACAATGAGGTGTCCATTATATTTACTTAAGTAACATAGGTTTATGTATGTATAGACATGCAGAGGTATGACAGACAAAATTGGGATAGTGGCCACCTCTGGAGGGAAAAGTGTGTAAAATAATCTTCAACTCTAATTCTCAGTACTAAATTTCTATATGTAAATAGTACTCTTCCATGTGTTAAGGATAATGTTTATTTTATTTTATATATGGCTGAAATATATCAAACATACTAATGAGAAACAATAGATATACTGAAGATTATATATGTAGGAATGTAAAGTTTTAAATTAAACATCTATGGCAAAAGACTTTCAATCCTTAGTAGGTTTTATTTCCCAAACTCTATTAAGAAATCAGAGGTCCTTCCACTGTATTTTCTTCCCATTCTGGTTACACAACCTCCACAAGCTCAGCCTCCAGGTTCTCCAAAATTCTCCACTGTTGGTCATGCAGGTTTCCTTAGCTCTCACTGTGCCCATTTGAGCATGTTTGCACCTAAGTCTGTTTCAGCCCTCAACAAATGCATAACAGACTTGTCATTAGACACAGCCCTATTGTTTATCTTACAAACATAAACATGCATGCATGCACACACAATGTTTAGTAAATACACATATATGCAAACACTCATAGGTATATGTGTGCATCCTGTTTCATATATCTATATCATCTACATTTATCTATCTCTATATGTATTTATATCTATATATTTGAAAATGGGTATCTTGGAAAATAGACGATTTTATTTATTTGCTCAGTATCCTGCACACACCCCTGTATAGCGCAAAATCTTCCAGGGAAGGCATCACTTAATGGAGCTGGCAAAACCTGCTGACCAGGCCCTTGACCTGCCCTGCTATCCATGTCCATGTACATAAGTGCATTACTTAAGTCTGTTTTTTTAAAAAAAATGTACAGTAAAGCATGTAAGAGGTGAGAAAAACATTGCAAATCACAGTAAGAACATAAAAGACAGGTAAGCTGCACAAATAAAATTTGCCAATTCCCATAGGAGGTAAAGTTCTTTAAATTTTTTTCAAAACTATTAAAATGTTTTTTACTATTCAAGTTAAAATAAGAGATTTGCATAATATGCAAAATCTACGAATTAAGAAGGATGCAGCCTATACACATGAAGCAGGATGTCGTAATTATACTTGGGTTTTGGATGCAAACTCCTTTTGAGCAATAATCATATGGGAATTTGTGCCTTTGGCTGTTTAGCTGATTTTTAGAACCCCAGCTCCATCTCTGATTGGCACAGACCAACCGAAAAACACCAACTGCTCTTATTTTCTAGCAGTCAACTGCTTTTGTGGCTCTCAGGAATTGTTTTGGTATTTTACTTGTTGGGCTTTTTCCTTCCTTTCTTTCTTTCTTTCTTTCTTTCTTTCTTTCTTTCTTTCTTTCTTTCTTTCTTTCTGTTTTTTCTTTCTTATCTCTGTTTCTTTCTTTCTTTCTCTCTTTTCTTTCTCTCTTTTGTAGTACCTCTGTTTGTATTTGTCATAATCCCATGCACAATTATTTTGTATAGGATTAGGCAAATTTTTACTAAATAGGTAAAGGTCTCATTGTCATGGATTTGCTATGCCTTCTGCTGCCTAAAGGGTATCTATGCAGAAACATTTTCACTTTGAAGAGTGAGAACACTTTCAGTTTACATCATGTCAGTGAAGTCTCAGGACCTGTAAAGTCACTGAAGCTTGGAGCATTATTAAGCCACTTTACCCTTCATTAGAAAATTCACTTAATCTAATTTAGAATTTAAATCACATTTCCACAATGCCCCATTTTTTGGATTTGTTTTTATTATAGTTGTGTGAAAAGATTAATAATCAGATTTGATCCACAGGAAATACATTTCCCTAGATGTTTCTTATAAGCATATGAAAAATACGTGAAATGCCAGCTGAATTTTAAGGTGTTTTGAAGCAGAAACACTGAATATTCTCATCCAATGGGAATGTGTTACTATTACTCAAAGGAAAAAAACATAGTTTGGCTACAGAACCTAGGAATGTATTTTTGTACACTTTGGGAACATTGAGGAAATTGAATAGCAAGTGCAAATAGTTTTGGATGATGTACTTATATTTCAAAGTATGACTTTTCCTGTTTTTTAGAAAGTGTCTTTTTATGAACTGAATTTAAACTTAGAAGTTCAGCTTACTGCAGGTTAGATCACTATTCAAAGAGTTGAAGACAGTATAAAATTTCTGTACTGTGCATATCATAACTCAGAATAACAAGGCAAACAGCAAAAATTAGGACTATAATATGCCATGTCTTTTTACTGTGTACTGTATTTACTTGATCTTGTTTCTGTCTGTTACCTCATTTAAGTATGTTCACATTATATTTAAAACACCTCAAGTACCTTTCTTAATTGCAACAATCTCATGTTTCATGGTTATGAGGCCCTATAATACAGAACTAATCTCATTATAACCTCTTCTCTAACCACAGTTTTGAGAACAATATGAGACATGCATATTTTCTATATCATCAAAGGCAAACCCATTTTAGCTGAAACCTCAGAAAACATGATATAGCCCAAAAGAAAAATAAAAGTCAATGCCTAATTTTACTCTAGAGTTACATATGTATTAACCTATTCCACTTGACCTAGAAGGTCATCAATTCATGCCTCTGTGCCCTACAACAAAGTATATAAGGTTGTGAATTTTGCTTAATACTTTCTAATATTACCATCTGCATACATTTTATGATGTTCACTCAAATTTTGTTTTTAGACCACCACATCTCGCTATCAATTCAGGCTGGCCTTGAGCACACTTTGTAGCCCAGGCGGGCCTCAAACTCACAACTATCCTCCTGTTTCAGCCTTCCAAGTCTGGGATTATAGGCATGCACCACCACTCCCATCATGTTCACTCAAATTTGCATAATATGAACTACCAGTAGGATGGGTCTGCCCTGACATCAGTCACTCAGTGTAAAAGACAAGAAGCAATTTCTATTTTAATAAATAGAGAATTAATAATTGATGTACACTAGGAGAAACTATTATAAAATATATGAATTGTAGGAATGAATAAACTAAGCATAAAATTGTATATTTTACAGTTGATCATACTATTCCCAGCAAGGTTACTAGGTAACTTTTTACTTCTGTACATTTTCTTTTCTGTCTCCTTCTTAGTTTTTCTTCACCATTTCCTTGTGGCAGTTAGTCTTGATTAATTTGACTGGAAATGGAAACATGTAAGGGATTAATATAAGACACTTCTGGGGTAAGTAGCAACTCAAGTTTGGATGGCAGTTTATTTCTCCATCTCAAAGCTATTATCCTTAAGATTAAGTCTTTAAATCAATACATTGTCATTTTCATATTGAAATTTGTCACAGTCTAGAAGTAATAGGAATTAATATTTTATTTTAAAGCATTTATTGACAGCATATTATTATGAATATTTTAATTCACAAAAGTGTCTGTTCACATGTTCTTTCACATGTTTTAAAATAGCTCCAAGTTTTTTCATATATTTCATTTTAAATCTAATTCTCAGTCTTTACTTTGAACAAATGAAGCCACAAGTCATTTCCAAGTGCCTATCTTTACTCAAAATAGATGTAAAATAATTACAAGTTTTACAGGCAGTAATTCTACTGTTAAAATGGATACACAATAAGTTGAGTCATCTTTATATAGCACTATTTAAGGAATTGAAGACCTTCTAGTTCAGAGTGAATAATTTAAATATAATACTTTCCTCCACAATAAAAAGAGAAAGTGCCTACATTTAAATGTTATTGTCTGGGTTGGGGATTTAGCTCAGCAGCACAGCGCCTGCCTGGCAAGCGCAAAGTCGTTAGTTCCGTTCCTGGTACCGAAAAAAAAAAAAAAAAAAGAACTAAAAAAAAAAAAGTTACTGTGAAAATTAAATAACCTTGATATCAAACAATTAGCATAAAAGTTTTATCTAAGAAATGGCAATTATCTTTGAGCCTTATGACCTTGGGATTGAAGGGATGGGCTTTGGATGAAAGCAGGTTTTTAGTGTGGATTTTTACTCTGCTAGTCATTCACTCACCAGCAATGAGAGAATTTTAAGTTTCAAGAAAATGATAAAGATGTTTAAAAACTCAAAGCTATTAAAACTGGAATATGACATATAATAATTAAATGGAAGCAAGGTTTTTATATGAAAATCTTTAAGTTTAGAAGTCTATGGAAGGGCTAGGGATTTAGCTCAGCGGCACTGCGCCTGCCTGGCAAGCGCAAGGTCGTGAGTTTGATTACTGGTACTGGAAAAAAAAAAAAAAAAAAACAAAATACTAGAAGTCTATGGAGTCAGGTATCATGTGTTTATTCCCCAACGTTTTCCTGTATCCTTACACCAACTATGCAACAAACCTTGTTCTGGGTGTGTGAGGTGCACCAGGAAAATAAACAGAATATCCTACACTGGAGGAATTCAGATGTCAGTGAGATAAAATTAATGGTCAGCTGCCATAGAAACAAATGAAAGTAGAGATTGCACCCCATTAGTTATATAAATAGTCAAGATCACAACTACTTTATATGAACAGTTGATTTTCTTTTCCTCAGATTCTAGGAGGCATCCTGCATATACACATAATATCTGAAGAGCAAGGTAAAAATAAAATGAAAATAATATCCTCTTTATTTGCTTTGATAAGAAGTAGAAAGTTTCTGAAAAAAATATGAGAGATTATAGGCCTGGCCGTGACTCAGGCTAAGAGAATATACGTTGAAACTTGACTTCAAGAAGGTGATAGAAATTAGAGGCCTCCTTCATAGAAAGAAGTGAAATTTGCAGAAATAAAATGTGACCAATGTAGATAAAAATCAGCATGGTATTTTCCAAAACAAAAGGATGTAGCTATAGAAAAAGAGGTCTCAAAATAGCAGCAATGTTCCCTTAGTACTACTGGTAAGGCACAATCCACAGATACTTTGTTGTATTCTGAATCTTGTATTTTCCCTGTCTCACTAAATTTGTAATTATACAGGCAATAGCTCATAGTTGTCTTCTGACTTCAGAAAATGGATTACATTGTGTATTTCTTCTAACAGTGCACCTTTCTTAGAAAATGGATTAAATTATGCATTTCTCCTAACCTTGCACCATTCTTAAAAGGTGAATTCTTGAAAAGTGTACAAATTTTATCAATTCAAATATGTTTTAATTTCTGTTTTTAGTTGGTTTTTCCTAGGATAGCTAGCAAAGAAAATTTAGGAGTTTTGTAATGAAAACTAGATCAACTTTTCCATTTATTTCTACTTCTAAAAGATTTTATTTTCTTTCACCTGGAAACATGCCAGAAGCATTATTTATTTCTGTCTACATGGAAAATTCCTTTTTCTTAGCCTACTGATGATTTGAAAATCATTGTTTTAAGAAGCTATTAAGCTATATGGAAAATAAAACAAAATCAAGTAATAGGATATTTTAACAGATGAAAAGTAATAAAAAAAAAACAGTTCTTTAGTGCATAAAGTACTGAAGCCAATAGGAGAATATGTCAAGAGTATTAGGCAGATAGAAGAAGAAAAATTAAATTACATTAACACCAATCTTTACAAATTGGGAAGCTTAGGTATGCGTAGCTAAGTTGTTCAAGAATAAAGACCATCAGCTGCCAGCTGAATAAGTTCAGAAGGACTCTTTCTGGGAATTTGGTTCATGGAACCCTGAGCCCTGGGATCTAAATCATCATTCATTAATACATCAGTCTCCGCTTGACTGAGAATTGCCCACCACTCCCAGATCTCTGTCACTGGCCTGTAATCAAAGTCCAAGGCAGACTACCAGCTATTTCCATTGAATTCCTACTCATTCATACCCATTAGAAATGAAGGCCATCTATGACATACTTAGGCTAAAATCTGTATCTTTTGTATAAGCCAGTCCAGATTTTATCTTTGCAAAACTCAGATTCCCCAAACTTTCAAGAAGTGGTAGACCTCCTTTACCTACAGGGATATGTTTAGCAGGAACCAAAACCTAAATTTTGGAGATAAGATGAATGGAACAGGTTGAGTGGCACTGTTATTATATATGAGTGTTTAAGCCAAACAAAGCAACTGAAGAATATTATTCCATTCCACAAATCTATAGTTAATTATAAACATTAAGTTTGAGTTTATTGGTTTTCTAAACTTGAACGCAAAATAAGATTCCACTGAATGACAATGGTAACACAGGCTCCAGCGCTGCATATTCTGGTGGTAGAAAGTCAGTGGAAACTGACTTGCTTTGTGTGAACTCTCATTAATCAGTCACCGTGGTCAAGGTAAGGTCCAGCTTACATGCTCCTTTGCCAGATCCTGCGATGGAATCAAGGTCATCATAACCACAGGCAGAAGCATGTAGACCTCACATCCTTCCATGGAAATTATTAAAAGAACCTGTTACTCCCCAGAAAGAGAAAACTTGATCTTGTTAAAATTCCAAAAGAAAATACAAAGTTCTAATTGTATATTATCTAGGATCACTTATATTTAACCTGATTAAACATTTCCAAGTTCATACGGAGAATACAGTAGACAAAAAATGATCAGAAAGTGAATAATGAGTGGAAATTTTTAATCCTGAATTCACAAATCACCAAAATAAAAAGATTAAGAGGAGGTAATATTACAATTAAAGCAAAGTTTAATTAATCAGATAAATTATATGAACCAGCAAATTTTCCATCCGCAAGAAAATAAATTATATAGTTACTTTGCAAAGAACTGTGTGTCAAAATAAATTCAATTTAAAATAATAACTGAAGAAAAGAAAAGTAAAAATAGTACTGGTATACATGAAAATTACTTCTTGGTAGTGTTCTAGGAACAATTTTAGGCATAGCTGTAATTGAGTTAACTAATCCTCAAGTAATTTTGAGTTTTCATATGATATTGCTAGATACCAAGGAGTTAAATAACTTACTAGTAATTTTAGATCCATAGCAGATACTGGATAATCAATACTTATCTTTATACATTATAAAATGAGGAAAAGCATCTCAGTTTCCATAAATCAAAAGCCCTGAGATATCTATGCTGGGTCTTCACCTCAGGAATTTACCAGGCCAAAATCAAAATGGTGGTTAATCTGTGTTTTCATCTTGGAGGACTGGCTCTTCTAAGCTTACTTAGGTAGTTGATCGACTTCACTTGATTGGGGCTGAAAAATTTAGGCCCCTATTTCTTGCTGGCTGTCAACTGGAGTAGTTCTCAGCTTCTAAATGGGCTGAGGGCTTCCTAACACCCTCAGCATGGGGCTTTCTCAAAACACTTATTTATATAGTTACATCAGAAGGAGACTCTCTGGAAATCTAGTGACAAGGCATCTTGGGTCTTTTCTACCTGGGTAGATGCACTCATAAAATGTATGTATAAGGTTGACTTCTGAGTACTAGGAAATTTCAAATCTTTGCACCAAAATTTAAAAATCACTTACAGTATAAGCAACAAAAAATTTAAAGTTAACCCTACCATTTTGGGAAGGTAAAGTCACAATTCCTCTTATTCTTTTTAGTATCAAAAGAAAGAAAGCATAAATTATTTTTCAAATTTAGAAGAACATATATCCAAAAATATATTAAAAATGGAGTCAATGAACTGAATAAATTAAAATGTGTTTCTATGGTAAAAGGCATCTAAAATAAAATTGAAATATAAATGATAGATCATAGATGAAAATATTATTAATAGGCATGACAAATAAAAACAAAGTTAATTAAATTAAGTTATATTAATCCAAAGAATACTTATAAATTAATAAATAAAACTATTTAATTTTAAAGTGATGAATAATATGAACAAGTAATTTACAGAACAATAAACACAAAACTGCAATAAACTTACTGTAAGATGCCCAGCATTATTACGTGTAAGAAAAATGCAAGTTAAACCAATAAAGAAAAACCTTTTTTCACCTTTTCACTGGAATGTGTAGAGGATTAGATACCATTATATAATTGTGATGAATCTGTAAATTACAATATCTCAGAAAAATTGTTTATTAATAATTAAAGTATATACCTTTGGAACCAGAATTTTTCTCTTGTAGTTTTTTCTGTGCAGGTATTAAAATGTTACTCAATAATTGAGACACATAAGCATGCCCAAAAATTAATGCAGAATTTCAGTAACAATGTTGACAGCCTAAGAATAGAATATGGTTGATCTCACATTATATTCATTATTTACCACTACAAATTCTTAAAAAATGACAAATTAAACTTTTATCTAATATATATCCATTTAAAAGGATGTTTGTAGAATTTTTAAGTCAAAATAATTAAGTTCCTATGTCTTACAATTGCATAGTTTAGAAAATAAAGTATATCAAAAAAAAGGAAATTATGATATGTGTTTGTTTGTGAAAGCTATTATTTTGGAAACATATACTATATACCAAAATTAATAATTTCTTTGTTTTCTATATTCAATCAAAATATGTACTTTAATTTTTTCAGTATCATATTACTATGATTTAAATGTCTTGTATCTTTAAGTCAGTATGAGCTTAATCTAGGAAAGTGTTTTGCTTTATTTTCTCCTAGTATTTAACATATTTCCTCTTGAACTATAACTAACAATATTTCCCTCTTCTTTTCACAAAACATCTGTCTGAACACAATGTTGTTCACTCAAAGTCAGTTCTTACCTGTATTTCTACATTTCCAAATCCATAATATATTTTTATTTGATCACTGGTTTCCACTCAGCAGATATTAACTATCTAATAGCATAACTTTTCAAAGTTATAGAGAAATATATTTGAGACAGGGATTAGTCTTCTATGTGCTAAAAAAAAATTTGTGCCACAGAACTTCATAGTGGTTCTTAGCGTATATTCATTTTAAACTCCTTGTAGAGATTCTGCTTGTAGTGTAATAAGAAGAATCCTGACTCTTACTACACACACACGTAAGAAAATGACTAATATACTAGGAACAAGAAGAAGAGAATGAATGATTTCAATTCAAATTATGTTTAAAGGAAAGATCCAAGAGTGGCATAAAGAGACAAAAGCCTTGATGTTCATTTGCTTATTCATGCTTTAAACTTTTAATTGTCCCCCGGAAAGATGAGTCGAAGCTGTTTTCTTTAACAGAACTAAGATCTGACCAACATGCCATTATAATTCTGAAGGCAGTATACAAAGTAGCCACTTATAAAAAAAATAACAAAGCTCTGTGTTTTCAATCTTCTGTTTTTGTATTAGTTATGAAAGCGTAGTGTATTTTTCTGAAACACATTTTACTCCCATTCACAAGTCTCTTGTTACTGTTCTTCAGCTTTCAACACCATATTATCACCAATATAAAAGTAACAGTGAGCCTGACAAGCGCAAGGTCGTGAGTTCGGTTCCCGGTACCGGAGAAAAACCAAAAAAAAAAAAAAAAAAAAAAAGTAACAGTGAGATTTTTTTTCTTTTGCTCTTTTCATACAGCCTTCTTTGGCACAGGCCACCACAAAGAAATTCCATAAACCAAGGGGCTAAAACAACATACATGTTCTCATAATTCTAAAGGCTGGAAAGCCCAAGGTTTAGATTCCACCAGAATTTGGGTTAGGTTGCAGCTTTCTTTCTGGCTCGCAAGATTTTGTGTCAGTTTTCACATGGCATTTCCTGGTTATCTGCACGTGGGGAAAGGCAGAGAGAGAGAGAGGGAGATAAAATAGGAGAGAGAGAGAGGTTGAGAGAGATTTCCTTTCTTCTTACAAACCACACATTCCTTTGGATTAGGCTCTACTCTTTTGACCTCATTTAATTTTATTTCTGAAAGCAGTATTCTCAAATGCAGCCATATCGGGATTAAGGTATCAGCATGTTTATTCTGGGCAGGGACACAATTAGGTCCATAGAACATAACCATGTTCATTTTTTCATTCATTCATTTATTTACTCATTTTTTGCTACTGGGAATCAAACTCACAACCTCACACTTACCAGGCAGGTACAGTGTCACTGAGCTATATCCCTGTCTATTTCATTTATTTTAAAGCAATTTCCATGTGTGTTATAATCCAGGAAAGTGGTATACATAATTTATTATAAGGTAGACTGTATATAAATAAGTATATTTAATTCATTAGCTCTTTCAATAAATATTTTCAGACATCTATTCTATAGTATAGGCACAATAAAGTCAAAATATTATGTAAATAATTTTGATCCTTGAGTTTTAGGGAAAATTTGAGATAGTCCTGATAGTTATAATAATTTTGATCACCTACTCTATAGCCAACATTCTATAATATGTTTGGGGGAAAATTGACCACATATCCTATAGACTGTCATTAAAAAATGACATGCTCATCTATGTCTTAATTTCACTAGAAATTGTGACGGTAAAATTTGAATTCTAATTCGACTGGGTTAAGGGGATACCTCAATGATGAGGAAGATGTTATTTCTGGATGTGCTGGTAATGGGTGTGTGGGTGGAGAGGAGATTAGCCTTTACATCAGTAGCCTGAGTAAAGAAGATTTACCAATGTAGCCTGGCAATTACAATGGTATGTGGAGCTTGAAAATTCATTTCCCCCTATTTGTAGACATTAGAGCTTCACACTCATGGGCCTTAAGACTCAGGGCTTTAATCCAGCAGCACCTCAGAGGGAGAGGGTTTTGGAATCCAACAGAGTTATATTATTGGATCTCTTCTTTTTCAGGACTCTAGACACAGCTTAAACACAAGTTTACCTGCATATCCAGTTTTCCTGCATGTCCAGTTTTCATAAAGCATACTGAATGTTTTAGTCTACAAAATTGTAGGCTAGTTCCCATATTAAGTGTGTCTACTTCTCTCTCTCTATGTATCTATCTATCTATCTATCTATCTATCTATCTATCATCTATCTTTCTGAGAATTCATATACATCCTATTGGTTCTGTTTCTCTGGGAAATACTAGTGAAAAACTAATTTGTAAGTATGGCCATGCCATCCTGTATAATGAAGAGTTGCAAGACTTTCTTGACACTCAACACTAACTACTTTTACTCAGCAATCTATCACACTAGCAAGTGCACAGAAATTAAGACTTTGCAGTTAAATCCCAATTAAGTTAGTAGATAACAGAAATTTCCAATGTGATCTAGAAAGCTTCCCAGAAGTGTCATAGTGCTATAATAAACTAAGGCAAGAGTGATATTTATTACCTTAACTGTTCTATTATGACCAACAATGCAGGTAGTTTCACATTATATATTGCACCCCTATGCATACATTTCCATGCTTTTTGATATGTCCATATGTGACAGTTAAAGTGCAGTGCAAACTTGTTTGGCTTTCAAGTAACTGGGAGATTAGCAAAGCACATTTCCAGGTGGATGGGTCACGGAGGTGAGAATGTGAATATTATATCTGACCTCTTCCTCTCTGACACTGTTTGCCTGCTTGCTTTCAGGCCAACGTAAACAGAAGCTCTGCTCTGTCTCACCCATTCATCACACCTTTTCTTCCTTAAAATGACCTTACTCTGAACTGAGTCCACGGATATCATGAGCCAAATAAACCAGTCCTCCTTTAAATTACAGGTACCAGGTATTTTGTTTAGCAAGTGGAAACGTGACTAATACAACACACATCCTTTAATTGCCATTATCTTAGTAAAATACATCATAAAAAATGCCATATTTACAATGCCATATGGCCTTTCTGTTTTCTTTCTTTTGCCATTTGAATCCCATGTTTCACTTTTTTGAAAAAAACCGCCAACATGGTCCAATCTGCCTTGTCTCTTGTCTGGACTAAGTACTTATCTGCCAACTTTAAGACCCTTTCAGTACATTGCAGCCCAAGTAATCAGTCAATAATGAAACCAAAATAAAAAGAAACATATGTTTGCACAACAGGCATAATTCACATTCTCCTTCCCTATTTAAATACACATCCTCTTTAACTTACTGTAGGTGGTTAATAAGCTGAATTTTTTTTCAGTTACTTAAAGGAGTTTTAGTCCCACTTTCAGCAATATATATTTTTCCTTCAGGGTAATAAGCATTTTTCATTCAGATTTCAGTTAAATCTATATTTTTAATTCTTTTGATTTGTCAAAATAGAAACTCTGCTGTATGTGTTTTTCTATTTCCGCTGCTATTACATAATATCTATCATAATGTGAAATTTTATTTTTGTATGAACCTTTGATTAATGTTCTCCCACTCCCTAACAAATCCTATTCTGTGAGCTTCCTTAGAATAGATGAAAAGAATATTATGCTTAGTAGAAGATTATTTTGCCTAGCTAGTGCCTAAAGCACAGTAAAGACCTGACACACTCATTGCCAGGATGCATCAATGTATGTACACTTAAGCTTCTAAATTTAGCAATAAAATTATTCCTTTCTTTAAGAAAGTAGACTTTTAAAACTGATTTGCGGTAGAGCTATTTTAGGACTTACTGAAAATCCATATACTGTGCATACCTCTCAACCCCACCCCAAGTCACCGAATGAAATATGGCTACCCTAATGTATCACATAGGCCTTTCGTTAAATCAGATATGAACCTTAGTACACTAAGCACTGAAAGTCTTGCATTAATTCCTTGCAGAATCATAACCTATGCTATCCTGTCAAATACAGGCGTTAAAAGGTATGAAGTCATTAGCAAGCTTGTTATATACAAAGTTACATTTAGACTTTCTTAAAGAACAATATGGAGGTTTATTTTTAAATCTATTTCAACATCATTCATCTTTAAAGACTAACTTCATAATCTTTAAAAAACTACTCTAGTAAAGATTAAAAACACTAAATGCGTTTTCTCTGAATTGAATCAACAAACCTTACCATCATAAAGAAGGTGTCAATGTTGTTCAGGCATCAAATCAAGTTTACTTGTTTGGTATATTCAGAGCAATAAGCTCATTTAAAATCGACTTCATCAATAAGTCTACATTTCCCCAAAAACTATTCATATTACAAATACAGTTCTACTCATTTAAGAAAACCTGCTATGAATCATTTCAAACCCTGCAGTGAACTTTTTTCAGACTGTTACATTCTCTACTAAATAATCCAACTTTTTTGTCTGAGGACAAGTGTGTACTGTGTATTATCATATTTGTATTAAAGAATGTAGTGTTTTTTTTTCTAATACCATTTTTATATGAGAAATTAATGTAATTTTAGTCAGTGTGTGTAAATATTAATATATGTGAGAAAAATCTCTTAAATTCCCATTTTTGACTTTTATATGATGTATTTGAGTATTTGTTGCAAAAAATATATATACATATACATATATAAAATTTCCTTTCATTGCCTGCTTATTCTTTTTTTTCCTCTCTTTAGGTACTATTGACCTACACGACACAAAATTTTGCCTTCAGGTGTATATTTATGAAATGCTCCAGAACTATTTATATGTATGTAACTTGCAATTCTGGTTTACAACATGAATTTGGGGACATAGAATTTAATCACTACCTTTATGTCTTACTGTTCTCAATTTAGGTTTAACTGTAAATTCATCTTAGAGAAGATAAAATTAAAGTGTAGCCAGCTCCATCTAAAGTTGCATGTTGAAATTTTGCCTGTGCTAGGCTAATCTTGGATGTCCTTATAAATGTTCTTTCTTTGTATATGAAAGCATATCATTTCACCTAACTAGAAGAGGAAGAATTTTAACTGGGTTCTTTAAAATTCTTACTATGTGTTCAAATAACAATTAACCCTTTTTCTATAGTGAAATTCTTGCTACATCATTAACATTTTATTATTTTGTGATTGATTTTTGGTGACTATCAATTAACTGGCTATTAATTTTTTTCCATATCATTCAGAGACATGGTGATTCTAAACATGAAACTACTTCTATATCATCAATCCTGCTATGCTATTATTAAAGTTACTTAAATAAGTGGAAGGAAAGAAATTTGAAAGTTAAAATATTAAACACCGTCTCCCCAATAAAAACCTACACCGTCATGTAAAGGACATCACTGTAAAGTGAGAATTTATTTCCAGCATTCCTGGACAGTGATGTCAAATTTTAATGTTAAAAAAGATAGAGATGATTACCTAGCCCTCAAAAATGTCTTTTAATGGACTTATAGAGCTAGAAACTTAGAAAAAAAAACTTATATCAGTATTTATATGTCTAAAATAGATATGTGCTATGTTTAATTTTTTTCATTTCTTTATTTTAAAAATAAAAGGAGGAAAACAGTAACAGACAGACAACTATTCACAAAATAGTAAAAAAATAGTAAAGACAAAACAGAATTACAAACAAAGTGGTAGGAAATTAACAATGCTTGTTGTATTACATATTGATATCTTCAAAGTGGTTTCTTAGGAAAACACATAGAGACATGAAATATTACCAAGCAAGGACTCATTAACAGTTTCTTTCAGCAAAGAAATAGGAGACAGTAGATTCACTATGTTAACTATCCTATACATGCATACATACAAAATTTCTCCTTCTTTCCCTACTCTTTTCCCTTTCCCCAGTTGCCCTTTACCCTTGAGCATTTTCCTATCATTTCACAATGTCTATCATACCTCCAAGTT
>NW_004955404.1:38355305-38359267 GCF_000276665.1 Chinchilla lanigera
TCTCTTTTGATTGTTATCAATTTGAAGTTTACATTGTCTGCAAACAGAATAGCTACACCTGCCTTTTTCTGGGTTCCTGTTGTATGGAGGACTTTTTTCCACCCTTTGACTTTTAGTCTATTTTCTTTTGAATAAAATGTGTTTCCTGTATACAGCATATCGTTGGATTTTGATTTTTAATCCATTCTGCCTGTCTGTTTCTTTTAACTGGAGAATTGAGGCCATTTACATTTATAGTTATACTGATATGTGTTGATTTATCATTGTCATGTTATTTACTTGAGTTGGTTTCCTAATTTTTCTAACTGTTTACTTGCTTGCTCTTCTTGATGTTTCCTTTCTACTGCTGTTCTTGAAATTGTGGTCAGATTTTTCTCTGTCTAGAATATATTTTAGTACCCTTTTTAATGCTGGTTTGGCACTCATGAAGTTCTTCAATTGTTCTTTGTCATGGAAATATTTTTTTTCTTCTTTGAACTTGAAGGATAGTTTGGCAAGGTACATCACACTTGGTTAGAAGCTGTTTTGTCTCAGGACCTGTAATACTTCCCTCCAAACTCTTCTCGATTAGGCGATTTATGCTGGGAAGTCTGCCATGATTCTGATGGGCTTTCCTTTATGGGTAATGTATTTCTTTTCTCTAGCAGCTTTTTATATTCTGTTCTTTTGCTGGTGATCTGGGAACTTGACTATTATATGTCTGGGTGTAGTTTAATTTTGGTTGTGGTTTGTTGGAGTTCTATATGCTTCATTTACTGTATATCAGGTTCTGTTTCCATACTTGGGAAATTTTCTGCTATTATTTCTGCAAATATTCTTTTTATGTCAGTTGTGTTCCCTCCTACTATTTCATTGACTCCTATAAGTCCTGTATTATTCCTCTTTGCCTCATCTTGCAGCTGTTGAATTGTCTTTTCTTGGATCTTTGTTGATTTTACGAGATGCTTTCTTTCATGGTTGCTAGCTGCCATGCTGTCTTCAAAGTCTGAAATTCTATCTTCACCTTCAGTCAAGTGGTTTTGGCAGCTTTCAAATGAAGCTTTATTTTCCTGGGAGTCTCTTTGAATCTTGTTCATGCATTCTAAGTCCTTCCTATATTTTTCATTTAATACTTCTGTATATTGCCTTTGTTCTTCTATTTTCTTATATGTTTCTTCTTCAGACTTTTTGAGCAGTTCCTTCATTATTATTGTCATTTCATTTTTTGCCTGAGAGATTATTTCTGATCTCATCTCTTCTATGGCTTCATGGAGATGTTTCTTTACTTCCATTGCAATCATTTCAGCTATTTCAGACATGTGTTTACCAAGTTCTCCTATGTCAATGTCTCCTGGACTTGGGTGGAGTTCTGGGATCTTGTTTTAGTCTTTCGTTTTGTCATGTCAGATACTGGATACAGAAAGCTCAGTTTCCGCCTTCCGTGGCTGCACAGCAAGAACCACTAGTTTTCCTGTTGGTCAGGTATGCCCCTCAGTGTCCACTGAGAAGCACTACTGAGACTGGGGTTTTCCGGCAGTTGTTGATTTCTATCTAGTTATCCCAGGTCTCAGACACAGGCATTGGTGTCAGCTGATGGCAGACCATCTGATCCAGTATCCCCTTGCTGTTTAGGGAACGTGCATAGCCCGGACTTGGGTTGCACTGGTGTGACAATCCCGGTCCAGTCCTATGGCAGTTCAGGGTACAGGAAAACCCAGACACAAACTGAGGGTGGACAGATTCTGAACCACCTGACTCTGTGTCTCCAGTCAGTTCAGGACACATACATGAACCAGATGTGGGCCAGACCAACAGCAATCACAGACTGCCTATGCCTGCATCCCCCCCAGGGGTTCTGGGTGCAAGTAAAGCATGGACTCGAACTGCAGGACAAGCAGCTCTTGAGCACTCACTCACTTGGTGCAGGACCCGTGCAGGGAGGGCCCACATTCGAACCCCAGTGAGAGCAGTCCCTGGGGCATCTGAGTGAGGACCTCCTGTCTGCCACTGGTGCATGGAGGGCAGAGCCTCAGACTGTAATGGTGGTGGAGTCCTGGATCACCAGCTCTGCCCCCAGGAAGTAGATGGGAAATACCTGGCTCTCTCCGAGAGTTTCAGCTGGGAACCGTGAAGGTGGGAGCAGGTCATAGCCTGCCTGGTTCTGCTTCTTAGTCAGTCCAGGACATGCACTGGAGCCAGACCCGGGCCACACAAAGAACAATCAAAATGTAATAATTTTTCAGATTGAGCTCAAAGCAGAGCCAAAACTTTAGTATTTTTATAGTCCATAATGTGGTCTCTTCATGAAACTAAATCAGAAATCAAACTAAGAAAAAATAAATAAAATTTAAACATGTACTTGGTGCATTTTCCCAGCAAGAAATTGTATAAGTGGAGATTTTCACCTATTGCTGTATGACAAAAAAACTGAAAAATTTCTGACAATAAGGAGGGTGACAGGATCAGCTATTAGGCAATGAATATAGTACTAATGAACCTCTGCAGCATTTTTTTGTTCTATTGCATGACAGTGAAGTAGACTACTGTGCTATGTCCCATGACCTTTATTCTGCCATTATGTCATTACAAGCTTGCTCTGTGTCCAGTGTGCCTTCACCCACAACATACTTGACATAATTGAGCTCACTGAATTGGACTCAGTGGAGTTGATCCATGCAGCCATAGCCAACTGCTCAGCAGTTATTCAGCCCCACTGATCTTGATTGTGCTCTTGTATAGATCCAGAGCTTTGGCTGAAAAAAATAAATGGATTTACTTGTTTCTACTTAATGCATCGCTTTGGGATTGGCACCCATGCTTTGATCTCAGAATAAAGGCGAGAGCTGAAAGTATAGAACTGTGAAACACAAGGAGATGATGAGTCTTGTCACTGCTGTATAATAACTTAATAGTCTATTATGTAAAATCATAAAGCTAGTCTAGATTCCTGAAGAAAAGAAAGAGAATGAATCATTTAATGTAAACTGCTAAAGAGAAATTAGTGTTATAGCCATCATCATGAATCTGCTTTACCCAGAGCACAGGTAATAAAATCAACATGCTGTTACAGGTTGTCTCCTTGCATCTACAGGGGAATCATGTGCTATTTGACATCATTTTCAGCAATGAAAAATGAAGGTCCCCAAAGGTTAAGATATTTTCCTATGTAACAAAGTGATGTTTACTCAATTAAAATTCATGTCCTAATGTAGATTTCAGTATATGTCTATAACATAATGCTGACACACATCTGGCACCAAGTAAGTGGTAATTTATAACTTACCAGTAGTTATGCTTCACTGGGATTGTTTAACTAATAAGTCAGAAATAGTTGCAGTGGCTCTCATTTTAAACTTCCTGGTCTTTGGTGGGTCAGAAACCTTAGTATTTTTCAAATAAAGGATGATGAAATTATTATTTATCACATCTCAAAGTGAGAACTTACTCAGAAAGGATATTTCTTCTTTACACTATATTTATACATTCAAAACATGCACTTAATCTAGAGATGAACTAGCTATTTTATTAAAAAAACTAAGTTCTTGAAGGCTTATGTGAGACAAGAGTTTAATTTTAGTAAAACAACTATTTTTAACTTCACTTTTCAGAAAAAGAATATTTTAAACACTGATTTCTAGGTTAGTTCTGATGTAACTAGAGACTAAGTGTAACAATAAGAAAATTATAAATGACATTAGGGAAATCCCAACATGTGCTAGAAACACTGATTTAGAAGCAATATGCCCAGAAACACTGTGTGAGAAACAATATTTAAATACACCATCTCATTACATTTTATCTTAGTGTTTGAGAACATTTATTACTATTATTATTATTATTACTATTATTATTTTAAAAGACTAATAAATTTAAAAAATATTAAATTGATACACAATTTCAAAACAAGATGGTAGGAAATCAACAGTGGTTGCTGTATTGCACATGGTTATCTTTAAAACTAGTTGTTCAGATTACCAGATACA
>NW_004955404.1:38359367-38369267 GCF_000276665.1 Chinchilla lanigera
TACACAATTTCAAAACAAGATGGTAGGAAATCAACAGTGGTTGCTGTATTGCACATGGTTATCTTTAAAACTAGTTGTTCAGATTACCAGATACAGGCATGCAAAACTGATTAAAAAAATAGTTAAGCATTAACTGGTCCTTTTTATAAACCAATAGAAATTAATAGTATAGTTATCTTAGCTATCTTGGGTGTGTGTGTATATACATATTTTTTTCCACCATGAGGACATTTTTTATTATTATCATACTTACTTTACAGATGAGAATACAGATAATCAGATAATATAGTTAATAATCAATTATATATCATACAGCCCAAATTTTGCTTTGTATGAATGAATATGTATGTTTTATTTTGATATTTAAAGTTTTCCTCATTCATAAACTTTGAATTATTTAATTTTGTGTGTTTGTTAATTGATTATAAAAAACTTTGTGTTCTGCTGCATATTATCTTCTGTAAATTATTTTACTTTAAAATGAATCTTAATATTTAAAATACACTGACAGTTAAGCAATGATATGTTTGTCAAAATATAAATTTTCCTGTTCATTTAATTACTATTTTCACAAACCTGTTATTATAACCTTATTAAATCTATACATGGAAATAAACTTTAGGCCAGGGGTTGTAGTTCAGCAGCATAAGAACCTACCTGGCAAGCACAAGTTTCTGAGTTCAAAACCCAGTACCAGAAAAGAAAGAAATCTTGCTGTTACACACAGATAAAATTTATTATGATTGGCTGGAATATAAGTAAAAACCATCTTATTAAAATTAGCTGATTAAAAAAATAAATAAAATAAAATTAGCTGTTTTGTTTATATTTACAAATGATTCCAATTGCTTTTTTTTTATTTCAGTACATTCAACTTAAGAATAACAATGGTTGGCCATGATTTATACTTATATAATGAATGTTTTTAATAATTTCATTATTACCTTACAGAATTTTCTGGACTCTTATAGAGAAGCTTCCAGGGGTGATTAGACCACAAGGCCAATAACAACCTCGATGAACTAACCCATGGGTGAATTATGGATTCTTAGGATCGGGGCCTGGTTGCAGGAAGAATGCTGTGGTGTGTATGACTTTTGAGACTTTCCAGTTCTCAGCCACTCTTTCTCTTGCTCTTCTTTTGTTGATCACCTCCAATCTGCCTCAAGATGAGGAGGTTTTCTCAACCATGTTGGTCGGCCATGATGCTCTGCCCAACTCAAGGATCAAAACAATGGAACCAGCCAACTATAGACTAAAACCTCTGGAAATATAAGACAAAAATCTTTTCCTCCTTTAAGAATTTTCCCCCAGGTATTAAGTCATTGCAATGGCAAACTGACTAATAAAAATTATAGATGAGAAAAAAAAAAAAAACAGAATGATGTGGAGACAATTGAAAAGGCTCAGAAAGAAAATGTAGTACTATAAGGAGCTAATGTAGTGAATAAGAAACAAGCAATATTTTCCAGCTTTCCCACAGGATAGAATTAAGATAGCTGGAGAACAACTATTCAGTGAGATGGATGAGGGAGAAATGCATTAAAATTGAATACTGAAAAGACAGGATTTCAAAAGAACCAGAGATACAAATTATCACCTGTAATCCCAGCACTCTGGAGACTGAGACAGGAGGATCTCTGTGAGTTCCAGCCCAGTCTGGGCTACAAAGTGAGTTCAAGGCCAGCCTGAACTGCAGAGTGAGACCTTGTCTCAAAAAAACAAGAAAAAAAAAAGACACAAGTTATCAAAAAAGAAAGCTAGAGGGAAGGTTTGGGCTACACAATAGTGACATGGTACCACAGCAGAGAGAGCAATAGAAATTTAAAGGGAAAGAGGGAGAAACATGCTGGAGAAAATTGATATGGAAATAGATACAGATGGAAAAATCAGTCTGAATTTAGCTGGTTCTGAAGGTGTATTTGGTGATGTTTGAGGAGTGCGAGGCATTTTGCAAGGTATAACACAGTTCTCTGATGGAAAGCTACCATGTGAAGGTTACGCCTGAACTTGCTGCTTATGAGAACTAATCCCTTGCATTTTCTTCTCTCTTGAATTCAAAAGCATCACCATATTCTTCTGGTTAGTATATGCCTTGTGACCAAATGTAGACTTCCCAGAATGTTGCTGAAGTAAATCCACTGAAAAATGTATACTGTGATATTTGGGATACAGTGATGAGATGGACTGGTGCTCCTAGCTGGCTAAACAGTCTGGAGTGTGAGCTGACTCTCACAATTGCAAATGGGGACAGGTTGTGGAGAAAATCAGTCGCACATAGTTGATTACTCAAGACCTACTTTGGTCCTTCTACCAAGGGATGTCTTGCCTTCCAAATGAGCTTCCCAGTGGAGGCCAGAAGCCCAAAAGCAGCTGTTAGCAACACTTCCCTGGAAGTTTACCAAACTAGTATGTCTGGAGTAAACTAGCCGGTGACACTTGTGTTCTTCATAGCAGAGAGTAACTGCAGTCGACTCCAGTATCAAACCCGTCCAACCAGCAGCTCTGTGAGCAGCACTGAAAGCAGAAGACAGAAATGAGTCACAGCCTTATCCTACCAAGGATTTCAGAGTCCTTGCAGACACAAAAGAGGGGCAGAGAGCCATACATAGTCAGTCTCCATCATAGCCACATGTTCAACCAACTCAAGAATTATCAGAAAAGGTAACTCTTGCATTGTTCATTAAGAATTTTTTGCTGATTATTTTATATGTGCATACATACAAATCTTCCTTACTACTCTTTCATATGTACATATTTTATATGCACATATTTTATATGTGCATATATACACATTCTTCCTTACTACTCTTTCTCTTCTTTCTTGTCCTTCAAATAGTCAAATTCACTTCATCAGCTTGTAGAACTTTCTCTCCAAAATACATCATTTCTTATGCCACAAAACAATTTTTAGTAAATATTTTAAAAATTTCAACAATATCCTGCTTCTTGTCAGATAAAAATGAAATAAAACTGCAGCCAGAAAAACCACAAAATTAAATAAACGTAGGGAGGTTGAATAATACAATTTTAATTATCAGTGGATCATTTAAATAATCAGGAAAAAAACAGAAAAGTCACAGAATCAAATGATAATGGAAGCACAATATATCAGAATCTGTGGGACACCATGAATCAAGTTCTTAGTGTAAGTTTGCAGTGACAAGCTCACATTAAAAAAATCTATGGAAGCTCAAATAAATAATCTACTGACACAGTTTAAGGTCTTAGAAAAACAAGTGCAAAACCAAAAGAAAACTAAACCTCAAAACAAACATGAGAAAGAAATAATAAAGATTAGAGGTGAAATCAACAAAATGAACTATACAAAGGGCTAATGCTACAAAAGCAGCAGAAACAATTTTCCTAAGCACTTAGCCAAACTAAACAGGAAAGAGAAGAACCAAGTGAGTAAAATTATAGGCATGAAGTGTAGTTAGTATTAAACATACCACTGAAATCCAGACTATTAGGAACTATTTTGAAAATGTATATTTTAATGACCATATAATGTAAAAGAAATTCATAAATCTTTAGACCAGCATGAACTAACAAAATTAAATTGAGATGGTACATAAAACCTAAACAGAACAATGACAAGCAATGAGAAAGTGATTTTAAAAATCCTAACAAAGAAACGCCCATAACCAGAATTTACTGCTGGAGTTTATGAGACCTCCAAAGAATTTACACCAATGTTTCTCAGATTATTCCATGCGATAGAGAGGGAACTCTTCCAAACTCATTGTATGAATCCCATAGATCTCTGATACCCAAGCCATATGAATAATCAAATATTCCAATGAAAAAAGAAAATTACCGATCAATCTTTGATGAACACAGATGCAAAAAACATTACAAAACATACTTGCAAAGAGAACTCATGAACACATTGAAAATAGTGTATGCTGTAATCAAGTTTATCTCACCTTGGGTATTCAAATGTGCTTTAACATAAATAAACTGATAAATGCAATCTATCACATAAATAAAAGGAATGCTAAAGTGACAGAATAGGTTCAATGGACGTAGAAAAACCTTCAGCAAATTTCAACATCTATGCTTGAAAAAAGTATTTATAAAAGGCTCTAACCTCAGGGGCTGGGGATTGCTCATTGGCAAAGTGCCTGCCTGGCAAACACAAGGTCGTGAGTTCAATTCCCGGTACTGGAGAAAAACAAAAACAAAAATAAACAAAAATAAACAAACATAAAAGGCTATAACCTCAATAAATTAAGCTTAAATATTATAAAGTCACAGTAAACATCATCTTTAATGATGTCTTATTCTAGGCTCTCTCTCACTATTTTTTTCAATATGATAATTAAAATATTAATCAGGGCAATTAGTCCAAAGAAAGAAATAAAATAAATAAAATTAGTACAGAAAATGTCAACATATTCCCATTTGCAGATGATTCAATCCATTATACATAAAATCCTAAGGGCTACAGAAGACTTTTAAATCTTACAAACAAAGCCAAAAAAGATCTGGATACATGATTTACATACAAAAATAAATAACTTTTTAATATACCAATAAGAAACATAATAAGAGAGAAATAAGGGAAAATCCCATTTACAATAGATTTTAAGTAGAGTACTCAATTTATAGTTGGAAATATCTCCAATGTTTATGGGTTTGCCAAATTTTAAAAAGGTCATATTATCAAAAGTGATGTACAGATTCATTGTAATCCCTATTTAAATACCAATGAAGTTCTTTGTCAAAGTAGAAAAACATTCCTAATATGCAGATGGAATACAAAAGACCAAATTAGCCAAAACAGTCTGGAGCACAAATAGCAATGCTGGATGTATTCTTCTTTCTATCTCTCATTTCTAAATAAACGTAGACCCATAGTTACGAAGTTGGCATGACACTGGCACAAAAATGGACACAAAGACCAATGGAATAGAATACAGGTTCTAAAATGGGAATGGTTGTACATACCTGTTATACCAGTTTTCAGTAGGCTCAAAAAGAAGAATCACAAGTTCGTGAGTTCTTGGTCCAGCCTGGCTACACAGTGAGTTCAAAGTCAGCCTGCAAGACATGGTGAGGCCCTGTCTCAAACATCAAAAAAGAATACATGCCATACAAACACACCTTTCCACCTACGGCTATATGCTTTCTGGGAAAAGGGCTGATATACGTGTTTGAGAAAAGACAGCTTCTTAAGTAAAAGTTACTGAGAAAATTAAATATCCATATCAAAAGATCAAAACTAGATTCTTATTTCTCATCCTGTACTAAAATCAAGTCAAATTGTTCAAAAACATGAACATAAAACCAAAAAATTTGCAACTGCTGGAAAATAATGTAGAGAAAACATCTGAATTTGTAGACACAGGCAACAACTTCCTAAATAATAATCCAAAAA
This sequence comes from Chinchilla lanigera, assembly GCF_000276665.1. Taxonomy (NCBI): domain Eukaryota; kingdom Metazoa; phylum Chordata; class Mammalia; order Rodentia; family Chinchillidae; genus Chinchilla; species Chinchilla lanigera. The sequence goes on from NW_004955404.1 coordinate 38,364,751, forward strand.
CACAGGAAAAAATAAACCCAGCAAGAATCAACATATGGGGCTACATCAAAGTAAGTATCTACTGGCCTTTGAAGTCAACAATTGACAAAATGAAGACCCAGCCTACAGGGGAAAACTATTTTGTAGCCACACTTTTGACAAACAATTAATATCCAGAACACATAAACAATGTAACAAAGATAACAGCATAAGTCAAAGAGCACAACCAATAAATAGACGCATGAATTAAGGTGACATTTCTCAAAAGAGAAAATACAAATGGCATGTAAAGACATCACAAAATACCGTTTTAGCACACTGTGAAATCTAAGACTTCATGTGTATATATATATATATGGATTTGTTGCATAACTGTTTTGTTTTGTTTTTTCTTCCGGTACCAGGAATCCAACTCAAGACCTTGAGCTTTCCAGGCAGGCGCTGTGCTGCTGAACTAAATCCCCAGCCCCTCTGTTGCATAACTGTACTGCTGGTGTGTGATGGTTTGTTGAGGGGGCCAGTTAATGATTAAAAGTTTTTTTTTAATATTTTGACCAGTTTTGCATGCTTATATCTGGTAATCTGAGCAACTTATGTGACAACAACAATTTGCAGTATAACCACTATTGGTAAAGTCCTACAATCCTGTGTAGTGAAACTATGTATGGTCTCTAATGTTTTTTTAAATTATTATTTTCTTATTCCCTTTAATGATTTGATCAGTCTTCTATTGTTACATCTGGTAATCTGAGCAACTTCGTTGAAGATAATAATATATAATATAACAACCACTGTTAATCCCTATCATTTGGTTTGAAACCCCATATCATTTTTAATGTCCTTGCATTGTTTTATTTGTATTTTGCTATTGTTCATTTTTGTACTATTTTCTTTAAAATAATAATTTTTTAAAAATTATGATGAGGGTCTGTTACACCCAGTTAGAATGTCTACAACAAGACTACAGAAAATAATACTTGCTGGAGAGAATGCAGAAAGAAAAGAACTCTTCTGAATCAATGATTTGAACATATATTTGTATAACCATTCTGGAAATCAGAACGGTGCTCGCCCAAAACCTAAACATGGTAGTATCATTTGATTTTACAATTCCACTCCTTGGTGTATTCCTCAAAGAATTAAAGTCACCCTATTGTAGATGTACCTGCAAAACTATGTTGACTACAGCCCAATTCACAGTGACTAAACTGTGGATTTGGCACAGGTACCCATCAACAGGTAATATATATATATATAAACTTCAAGAGCACATATATATGTACACACAAATATATATACATGTACATATATATATACACACAAATATTTGTGTGTTTACACATAGTAGAATATTACCCATAATCCATTAATCCATAAAGACTGAAATCATGTCATTTTTAGGAAAATGTATAAACCTGGAAACCATCATTTTAAATAAAAGAAAACATACTCAGAAAATCAAATATAACATGATTTCTCTCATATATGTAACCTAAGAAAATAAAGAATCATTTTTAAAATGACTGGTGACAAGAAATTAGAGTGAAAACAGTTAAAAAAAGAGGGAGGGAATTAGGAGCAGGGGCAGGAAATGGGAAGTGGGTTATGAGGGAAATTATCAAAGTGTGTTATATTGCATGGGAGAATATGCCAAAACAAAACTCACCATTTTTATAACAAAATAAAAATGTTAAAATTAAAAATGTTAGAGCTAAAATCTGTACCTGAAATTGCAAATATATGGAGAAAATTGTCGTGCATGTATTGATCAATAGACTAGTGTTACTGTAGACAAAGAATCAGTTAATTTGAAAATAAATCAAAATGAAAAAGTAGGACTTTTTTTTTTTTAAATCACTTGTGAAGTGCTAAATAAGACATGGACGTTTAGAGACCAAGAACTAAATAAAAAGTGACACAAAAATACCTTTGAGTTGATATAAGTAACAAATGATAGAAGAAGAACTTCAACAGCAGGACTGGGGATATACCTCAGTGGCATAAGTGCCTGCTTGGCAAGCACAAGGTCATGAGTTCGATTCCCTGTACCGCAAAAAAAAAAAAAAGAAAGAAACTTCAAGAGCACAATACTTTATAAACAACATGAGACCCTGCAGTGTAACCAAAACAGTAGATACACAAATGAGGTCATACGTAAATAAACTGCTGAAAAGAAAATACAAAGAAAGTAATGAAAGTAGAGAACAGTGACCTCATAATAATAAGAAACAATAGAAATGACAGATGCTTTGCACACGCGTGCAAACAAAGAAGACAAGAAAATAACAGGACATCTCTAAGTTTCTAAAGGCTAACAAAAAGTCAACACAGAATTCAATGTTCAATAAAAATATGCTTCAAAAGTAAGATTAAATGACAACACGTTTTGTTGAAGGAAACAAAGAACACACATTCTATGGTGTGAAATTTAATCATGTTAAAATATGATACTGCATCAATGATGTAAAATTTTGAAAATGAAATCCGTGTACATAATTATGAAAACTACAATGTTTTCTTATTTAAAGATAAGACCATATTTTAAAATATTACTCTTTTTATATCAGTGAAGTGCAAATAACATGTGTGGGAAGAATGCTTTAACAACTGGAGTGTGTGAGCCCAAAAATTATGTTTATGTTCTGAAACTTTACTTGAAGTACCATTCTCCATACCTTTATTATTCATATAAGGTAACTGATGAAATTCAAGGCTATACATTGATCAATAAACTATGAAGAAGATAAGAATAGCTGAAATATATGGAAAACTTCAGTGCTGAGAATACTAAAATTTTTTTATGAGACAATAATAAAAGACTGGGCAAAACTAAAACAGAAAACAAGGCAAAACAAAAACTTGGAACAAACTTAAAAATGACAGAATGGGAGGCTTGCACCCAAATCAATCAGTCATTTTTCCTTGTCTGTCTCCTCTTAGAAAACGAAAGGAAAGAAAAAATGGAAACAAATCTTTTGCAAATAAGGAGGGGAAGAGCGCCTGAAGGGCGAGGTGGGAAAGAGGGAAAAAAAGAAGAATCAAGATATACCATGTATAGATATAAACTCCCTATGATGAATGTGGTCATTATGATATCTAAAAGGCATCAATAAAATTAATTTTTAAAAATAATGGGCCAGGAATATAGTTCAGTGGCAGAGCATCTGCCTGGCAAATACAAAGTCCTGAGTTTGATGCCATCAAAAATAAATAAATAAATACAAATAAAAATAAATATAGTAGAGTCAGGGATGTAGCCCAGTGGCTCAGAGGCTGCCTGACAAGCAAAAGTGCCTGAGTTCAATTTTCAGGATAAAAAAAAGTTATAAATAAATATATACCACAGATCACATGGTTCATGGATCAGAGCATTCAATATTAATAAATAAATAAATGTAATATATATTTTTGTTAGAAAATATAAAATAATAACCCAATAGTTACATTAAATGTAAATGGGAAATATACTATTTAAATGCTGGAGATTATCAATCTATATTATGAGTTAAAAAAGAAAACCTTCAGCAAACAAAAATATTCAATTTACCTATGATATATATTAAAATGTGAAAATATACAGTGAACTGTAAAAAAAGAAAGAGAAACTGGAAAGTTGTGAAGGAAGAAGGGAGTCAAAAATAAACATGCTGATTCCCTGCATCCAAAGAACACACACTGTATAATGTGAAAAAGAAGGCTTCTCATTTCAAAATTTTACACATAACTATCTTCACTCTAAGAGACTTTTTCATATACACATTAGTAATTTTCCGCACGCTGGAAGAATGAGCTATTTGTGTGGTAAGGAATATTTGTTGGCAGTTGTTGCTGCAATGAATAGAGCTAATTTGCTAAGAGTGGACAATCTGGGTTTTCAGAGTTTCTCTCTTTTTCTAAAAGTTTTTCTTCTTCGCTTGTGTTGCTGTTTGCTTGTTTCTTATTTTTGCACATGATTGTGAGTGAGTAATCCTGGATAAGTGTGACTGCTCTGTAGTTCCTCACTCTCCTGAAGGGCTGTCCCATAAACGTGATGAGAGGTGTGGGAATTATGTGTAAGTCTATGAGTTTCACTTTTACAAGACAAGTTCATAGCCAACTCCACCAATAATAAAAGTAATCTCCCATCTACTGACTCTTCACTTACTGTTTGCAGAATGATGATTGGGAAGGGGAATATTGGCATTTATGATTCTAAGAGCTCCTGTATATCAAGTGGTACACATATATTAGAACTTTAATTGTTCTCTAAATGAGACAAATTACCACATAGTTGTAAAGTTTGTTATCTTTTTTTTTTCTTTTTGTCTTTTAGAGACAGGCTCTCACTATGCAGTTCAGGCTGGCCTTGAGCTCACTTTGTAGCTCAGGCTGGTCTCAAACTCACAACGATCCTCCTGCCTCAGCCTGCTAAATTTTGGGATTACAGGGATGCACCACCGCACCCAGCTCATTTGTTATCTTTAATTTCAATACTAAAATCATATGATAGAATAAAAAAAGGACAAAACAATTTAGAAATAATTTCAAAAAAAGAATAT
>NW_004955404.1:38369367-38395925 GCF_000276665.1 Chinchilla lanigera
ACCTTGCGCTTGCCAGGCAGGCGCTTTTGCCGCTGAGCTAAATCCCCAGCCCCCTTTTTTTGTCTTTTAGAGACAGGCTCTCACTATGCAGTTCAGGCTGGCCTTGAGCTCACTTTGTAGCTCAGGCTGGTCTCAAACTCACAAAGATCCTCCCGCCTCAGCCTGCTAAATTTTGGGATTACAGGCATGCACCACCACACCCAGCTCGTTTGTTATCTTTAATTTCAATAGTAAAATCATATGATAGAATAAAAAAAGGACAAAACAATTTAGAAATAATTTCAAAAAAAGAATATAAGAAAATTCTTCATAGATAGTAAATATGTATATTGAAAAGACAGAATTTTAAAAACTGTCTATTTTAGAATACAGACAAATAAAGTGAGAGGAGGCTACAGGTATACAGGTGTGCAAGAACACTGTCCATCTGAGTGTAGAAGAGAGTAGAAAAAAGAGACAGACTGGCATTCAACATGAGCAACAGCATCAAAAGATGAAATATAGTAAACATCAATTATTTTGATACAGAGAAATATTTGCTTTATAATTAGGCTTCAGTTTTCCTCTTGAAAATAGTTTCTCTAGCTCTTCTGTCTTTAACGTTAAGTGCAACACAGATGCACCTCTATTACCACCTCAGGGATTTAATGAGCCCATTTAACACCACAATCCCGAACACAATAGTTGGTTAAAAATATGGTAAACTGACTACATTAGAGGCATGAGGATAAAATTAATTCGTATTAGACCTTAAGATGGACAATATTTCCCCAGGGGTATCATACTGAAAATCAACATTTCTGGAGTCAGGTACAGAGGTCTTGAAAGAACTCCAGAAGGGCGTGTGTGATCACTGCTGTAAAGCAGGGGAGGCCAAGTTGGGAAATAAAGCAAGTCTTTCACATAAATTCATCTCTTCCTTAGAATGTGCCTTGAATCAAATTTAAACCTTTACTCTTGTGAAATAATATATTCTATTTTTATATAAACCAATCTGTATTGGTTCATGTGGGATGGTGTGTGGACAAAAATATTTAGGATTTTTAACACCGCGAGGGCAAAATTCTGGTCATGTGATCTAACATAAAATATTATAAATATTAATCAGGTTTGACGAATTGTCAGAGAACTCTGTAATATTTGAGTTGAAAGTGTAAATCAGGCAACATTGTTTCTGAAAAACTATAGAGGCAAAAACTTGGCTAAAGCATACATTGTACTCCCTTTGTGATGTTATTTAGTGACCATACCAGGCAGAATAACGCTCCTCCAAGTGTTTCCCATCCTCGTCCTTGGAGGCTGCTCCTGTACTACACTGCGGTGAACAGGATTTTTTAGGTTTGATTACACCATAGAAATTGACAGGAGGAGATTGTTCTGCATTTATACAGTGGATCCAATTCAGTCATGGATCCCTAAATATTGAAAAGTTTTCTTGGTTAGTTACAGAGAAAGATGATTTCAGATGTATAGTGATTGTGATGACTCATTAAAGACCCCGAAGTCAAAAGGAAGAAGCTAGGCATGTTTATAAATTTGGAAAAGACAATCAGATTCTTCCCTTGAGCATCCAGAGCGGAGCATATCCTGCTAATACCTTGGTTTTAACCAAATGAGGTCAATATCAAAATTCTGACCTCAAGAACTTAATTTTAATAACGGCGCTGTTTTAAGCCACTAAGTTTGTGGTAATTTGCTCCAATTTTGGTATGAAACTAATAGAATGACTGTCTTATTATTTGTATTTCTCCAACATTTGCTTTAAATGATCAACTGCTAAACTTGAGGAAGTCCATAGGTTAATGTCATGTTTTAGGTGAGATCTTCTAACCAAAAATTCAGACTAACCTAAATCCAAGAATATGATGCAGAGACATAGAGGTAAATAATCATCAGGCACTGGCTTAGGATAGTGGAGGAAACAAGTCAGTCTGATTTGAGAATCCCAATAACCCCAGGATGGGTTGGACCTTATGAGCAACTGAGCTATTTCTCCTCACCAGTTCTGTCCTGAGCCATCAGCCTCCTTTGGCACTTGCCTGCACTGTGCACTCTTCCAAATAATAAGCCAAGTCATTAGTGGATGTTCAGACAAATAGGGGTCTATATATTTAGCTGTAGTGACTACTTTTTAACTTTTCCTTCTCTTATTTTCTTTTGTTTTCTTTAGAGTGTTGTACAAATCATTCAGACTTGGTTAGGATGCTGGCGGGAGATTAACAGTTGTTGTCAAAGGGTCAAAGTGCTCTCCAAGCTGATATATGGGATGTACTAGCTGATGAATATCATGGCCAAACTCAGCTAACACTTAGACTCAGAAACAGCCTCCACACAGAGCGGGCCTGACTGTATTCACTTCAGCAGCATATATAATAAAATTAGAGTGGGCCTGACCAATCGGAAAAGCAAGAATGAGGATAAATAGTCCTTGACTTACAACAGCTCAACTTACTGGTTTGTTTTAATTTTATTATGATATGAAGGTGATATGCACTCAATAAAAATCATAGTATGAATTTTGAAGTTTGATCTTTTCCCAGGATAACAATAATAAGACTTGCTAGATAATGGTAGCAACAGGAAGTCTGACTCCTTGTCAGCCAAGTAATCGCAGAGATTGTCACATTCTACAGTGTACTGTGTTGCTTAACTATTATGTTTGGTAGGTTAAATGTACTAAGTACATTTTCCTCATACAATATTTTCAATTTACAATGGACTTTTCTGGACATGACCCCATTGTATGTCAAGAAACATCCAAGTACAGATGATAAAATTTCGTTATGAAGAGCAGTAAAGCAAAAATTATCCAAAAAAAAAAAAATCACAGAAGAACACATTTTCCCAACAACCCAAGAAGACAAATATCACTATATATGAGGCTTCAGAATTTTTTCCCATTATGTAGGAGATAGCATTTTAGTGAGAGAAGTACAAGGAGTGAGAAACCATGTATATCAAGAGTCCTCTAATTTTTCATAAAGGGCTATAAACATTTCATACATGTGGTACATGATGGATGCATTATGAATACACACATGTACAAGTGTGCCACTCAGCTATTCTATCTGAAAGCTACATGTATGAATTAGTGGGTGTGGTTGTAGTTTTAAACTCAAATCCGGGAAAGTTGAATTCATGGGAAAGGTCTGATTACAGCTAAATGATACACAGTATTTCAACCTCCATCCAAGAGTTATTTTTTTTTTTTTTTTTTTTTTTTTTTTGGTTTTTCTCTGGTACCGGGAACCGAACTCACGACCTTGCGCTTGCCAGGCAGGCGCATCCAAGAGTTATAACTGAAACTTGGAAAAAAATACTCAAGTGAATAAATGGAAAAATCTTTCCCTGAAAATAATAGTAAAATATTTTGCTTTAATTTTTCTCCTTATCAAATACTATCCACAATGCTGTAACTATCAGATATTTTGCTGTGAGAGTGATGAAGAAATATTGAGTTGCTTAGAAAACTAAGCATATGTTTTATTTTATCTGGTTCAGTACATCAGCCAGAGTGGCTCTGATTTGACATAAGGAGCACAGGTCAAGTCTCCTCCATGAATCTTTCATTCTAGGATCAATAGACATCACAGATAGTCTCTCATGGTGAATCACAGAAGAGCAAATGTGGTGAGCAGCAGTGTAAGACCTTATTTTAAAATTACAGCCTGACTTCAACCTACATTCTTTCTACAGGATAGTCACTGAGTATTAGGCCAGTGGCACAGAGATGTACATTATCCTCAGGGTGGAGGCACTGTACCCCTATCTTTAATGACAAAGATTATAAACATATAATTTTATTTTGGGGAGAGAGTATTTGTTTAATAATCTAAAATGATGGATTCAATTAATAAAATAAATCAAAGTTATATTTTACATCAATAAGGTGAAACTTTTACTTCCAAAATGTAACCACCATTAGTTTTCAGAATCATTTCAAGATAAAGAAATAAAACATTATAAACACAAGACAGATGTATATTTGTCATGAGATATTTACAGGTACTTTGTTCTCACCATTCATCACATAATAAATAACAATAGCAAATGTAACTCAACAGGTGTGCTGCTTACCATTGTGTCATCATCTTACAGAAGATACGCTATCAGTTCAATGACTCTCACAAGATGTATAAAAGAAACACCACTTTAGTAGGCTCTAGGCATTGTTAGCAAAAAGCCTTATAACAAAAAAATTTACATAATTTCTTCCCAGTTGGTATGGCATGGTTTTTCTTATAAGAGAAGCTCAATTTATAAATAAAGAGAAAATACCGGTAGATAATTTGAAGCAGAGAGCTAAATCTTTCTAAAATGGGAACAGGTTCAAGAAATGGTGGGGGGCATGCAAAAGAAGTAAGATGAGTTATGGACAGATACCATCTGCACACAAGGAGTGGAGGAGTTACGTACTCAAGGGTGGATTACAAAACTCACCTTGTATTCTTATATGTTATTGTAATTTACAAGCAAGTATAATATATCCTCATATAAGCACATTAAATGTATACAAACAAAAAAGACACTAGAAAAATGGCAGAATATAAATGTAAAATACTTAGTTATAAGCGGGAAAAGACCATATATAATTGGAATCCTAAATCTCATCTCTAAATATTCTAGTACACATTTATTTTGGTGTGTCTGGCAATTAGAAAGGGAAAATTCTGTTTCAAGTTCTCACAACAGATCAATCTTGCACTAAAGGAATTAACCTTACAAAACTTAAGTTATAAAAGTTTAAAATTGAGGTTACACTTTCCATGTATCAACAACCAATGAGTCAAATTCAACTCTCTCGGGCTTGTAATTTGTTCAATTATAAGCAAGACTGAAATACAGAATAACGTGCTCAGATTTAGGTATTTTGGGTCCATCACCAATAACAGAATTGTCATGAGCTTCCCATAATGTCAGAACATCTAACACACTCCAAAAAGCCAATCCACCTGATCCATTGCTACTGTATATGTCTTTTATTAACTGCAGAAGCACAACAGTTATCTAATTTAAATTCAATTAAAGTAGCAATACCAGGGGAGAAGTATAGTCTTCCAGACCTGACAGAGTTCAAACATAATTCTAATTTTATCTTCAGAATTTTAAATACTTCAAATAAATTAGTTCATTACTTATATTTGACTGAGCATATCTTAGTCTGCCTTTGCTAATCAGATAAATGATGGAATTGAGAAAATTGGTTGGATTAACCTTAAAAATAAATCCAATCTATGTTTGTAACACTTATACAACTGTATAATTTCTCCTCATAATTTCCCACTTTACTGTTTATTTTGTACTTAAATAAAAGCAAAATAAATTCATATTTATTTAAAAATATAATTTTACAGAATTTCTATCCACAGTCGTGCGAAATAGGATTGTGGCAGCCATGCTTCACAAAAATTTATTATAGCTGTTTTAGCCTGTCTGGGGTACTATAAAAATACCATAAATTAAGGAGCACTAAACAACAGAAATATATTATTCGTAGTGCTGGAGGGTGCAAAGTCTGGAAGGAAGGGACCAGCTGCCTCACTGTCTGGTGAGGTCCGGCTTATGACAGATGACATCTACATGTCTTTACAGAGCAAAAGGAGCAAACAAGTTTCCTCAGGCCTCTTACACAGGCACTAATCCCACTCACCGGGGCCCTGACCTCATAACTTCCTTACTGAGCAAAGGCCCCATGCCTTAATATCAACGTACTGAGAATTAGATATGAACTGAATTGGAGAGGAACACAAACATTAAATATCTATCTTTGCTATTCACAATTTGGCTTCTTTGCCAATATTATTTAACTATGTTCCTCCCTTTCTTATTTTAATATCTCCAAGAATTTCCTAAAACATAATAACAAAAAGGAGTACCCATATTCTTCATTCAAAATATCTGAAATTTAAAATAGTTTAGATTTACATAGAAAGCCTATTTCCTTAACACACTGTAATACATAGAAGTTAGCATTCATAATTCCATTTTCTTGCCAACAATGTGTAAGTGTTCAAATTTTTCCCAAATTTTTACCAACATTTATTGTCTGTCTTTTCCATTACAGCCTTTCCACTGTATACAAAATGGTACCTCACTGGGACTTTAATTTACATTTTTCAAATGGCTAAGGTTGTTGTTCATATTTTCATGTGCTATTGGCATTTTCACAACTGTAGAAATATTTTATTAATATGTTTTTCCATTTTTAGTTTATTTGTCTTTTGTTATGCAGTGATAAGTATTCTTTATGCATTTGAACACATCTCTTTTATTAGACACATAGTGCACTAATAGATCAGCAATTTATATATTGTCTAGGTGGTCTTTTTGTTTACTGAGTGCTGTCCATTAATTTTGATGGAATGTGTATATATACAATTTTCTCCTTTTTTTGTTTTGTACCATAAATTATGGCACAAATATAAAAGCCCGTAATGCCTGAAATATAGTTTCAGGCATGATTAAAAAGATTCGATTCATCTCTGTTCATTTTTCACAGTTCTATAGGTACTGAGTTTAGATCTATGACCTATTTTTATTTTGCTTTTACAAATAATGTGTGCTTATGCACAGAACTTCACTATTTTGTATGTCATGTTACAACTGTTATATTGCCATCTGTTAAAAGATTATTCTCTCTCTAATATTTTTAGCTATTACCAAGTTAGCATGGATGTAGGTTTGTTCTATGTAACCTTAATTGTTTTCAGTTATGTTCCTTCTATATATATAATTTGCTGAGCAATTTTATCATGAAGAGATTTTCAATTTTTTCATGTGATTTTTCATTACCTAGTGGGATTATCATTTTTTTCAATCTAGTGATGGACTATAGAATCTTTATTAATTGCACACATTGAAGTACTCTTGTATTCATGAAAAAATCACATTTGATCATACATATATATAGGCTGATATAGAGAACAACTCACTTCTGTTTTATTTTCAGATTTCATTTTCTCATTAGCACGTATTTGCAGTATATCTGCCTACATTCTTCATGAAGAACTGATACATACACATGGCACATCCTTTTTTCATCCCCTTTCCCTCCCCTCTCACACTCTTCCTCACCCTTATTTTATCTCTTGGTCCCCTTACCTTTTGTAAAAGTCCTATTTCCCTTTTTCCTATCATCTATTTTTATCTTGCTCTTTATTTGTACTTTGAGTTTCTCATATAAGAGAACTCAAGTGATTTTTGAGCTTGTGTGTCTGATTTAATGCACTTACCATTACATAATCAAGGTGAATCCATTTTCCCCCAAATGACTCTAGCTTATTCTTCTTTACAGCTGAGTAGTGCTCTGCTGTATGTAAATACCACATTTTCTTTATGCTTTCTTCTGTTGTTGCATGCATAGCCACTTCCACGATTTAGCTATTATATATTGTGCTGCAATAAATATAGGTGCGGATGTAACTCTCTAATATGATATTTTTAAATCTTCTGGGAAGATACCTATAAAGGGAATATCTGGGTCAAATGGAAATTCTAGTTTTACTTTTATGAGAAATCTCCCCCATAGTGATTTCCACAAAAGTTGTACTAGTTTACATTGTCACCAATGATGTACTCTTTTTTTTTGTTATTTGTTTGTTTGTTTTTTGTGGTACTGGGAATGGAACTCAGGACCTTGAGCTTGCCAGGCAGGCACAGCTATATCCCCAGCTCACCACCAACAATGTAGATGGCTTTTCCTGCCTAAAGCCTCATCAGTATTTACTATGATTATTATTATTTGATTTTTGATGATAGCTGTTCTATCTGGAATAAGATGCAATCTCAGTGTAGTTTTAATTTGCATCATTCTAATAACCAGATATGCTGAACATTTTTTCATCTATGTGTAGGTCATTTGCATTTCTTCTGTGAAGTGTCTTCTCTTTTCAGTTCCCCACTTTTTAATTGTGTCCTATGTGAGATGCTAATTCTTTGCATTCTTTGTATATTCTAGATGTTAGTCTCCTATCCAAGGAATAGCTGACAGAACTTTTTCTTTTTTTTTTTTGGTTTTTCTCCAGTACCGGGAACCGAACTCACGACCTTGCACTTGCCAGGCAGGTGCTTTTGCCGCTGAGCTAAGTCCCCAGCCCCCCTGACAGAACTTTTTCTATCTGTATATTGTATCTTCACTCTTTTTGTTATTTCTTTCACTTTGCAGAAGCTTTTCATTTGATGTAGTTATTTCCCTAATGTATTATTAGATTCTACTTGTACGTGTCTAGAAATTTATCTAATTCTTCAGTGCTTTATAATTTGTTAACATAAATGTGTTCACAATAGTCTTATCTGGTCCCTTGTAGTTTTTCTAGTATGAGTTGTATTGTTTCTTTTTCATCTCTCATTTTATTCCTTTGTATTGTCACCTTATCTTTCTTGGTTAGCCAGGCTAAAGTTTTGTCAGTTCTATTTATATTTTCAAAAATTAACACATTATGTCACAGATATTTCTTATTATGAGCTTAGTTTCAATTTTTCTTTCTTCTCTGGTTCTTATTATTTCTTTCCTTCTACAAATTTTATATTTGATTTGTTCCTGATTTCCCTAGTTTATGAAATTACAGGTTAGGGAGCATATTTGAAATCTCAGAGTTCTCTCTCTCTCTCTCTCTCTCTCTCTCTCTGTCTGTCTTTCTCTCTGTCTCTGTCTCTGTCTTTGTCTCTCTCTTTATCTCTTTCTCTATTTATGTCTATCTCTTGGCATTGAATGTTGTAAATTTACCCTTTGCCTTTACTTCTTTTGGTATATATTCTACATTTTGTTATATTCTATATATTCTCTTTTCATTTTCATTTATTTTAAGAGTTCTTACTTTTTAAAGAAAAATTTCTTTCACACAACAACAATTTGAGATGTTTCTGTTTAGTTTCCATGTATTCTATCTCTAAAATGTTGAGTTCTAATTTGATTTCAGTATGTTTAGACTAGATTCATGCTATGATTATTATTTCTCAAAATTTCTTGAGGCTGTTTTATGGCCTATTGCATTTTATTTCTAGAAAACTTTTCCATGAGCTGGCAACAACTATGTATATTCTATACCTGTTCAATGAAATGTTCCATAAATATATTAGGTCTATTTGGCCTTTAATAAATCTTAATTCAGATTTTTCAGGTTTTTTTCATCTGGGATATCTGTGCACTGTTGAAAGTGGTGTGTTAAAGTTCCCAAGTATTATTATTATGCCGGAATTTATGACCTCTCTTCAACGTAATGCCATTTGTTTCATTCCGGATGTCCAACGCTGGCTAGGATAAAATACTGCTTGACCAGTGTGGATCTGCAGGATGGGTTGATGTCATACACTTCTGGATGAGTCATGGAAGTGTAGCCGTGAGGTGTGTGTCTGGGTCCTTGCACATTTCTCTCTGGTGCTCCTCACCTACTCTGCTATCCAGCACCTTCCACAGTTGATATTTCTTCCTTGGTATCTGCCAGTGTGGACTGAGTCCCTGTGACCCTCAGCTAAATTAAACTTCTCCTGCTGTAAGTTGTGGACATCTGGTTTTATTTACCAGCAACAGCAAAACTGACTAATTCAGTACTTCTTTATGACTGGGAAATTGATTTTGGGGCCTTCTCACTGAACTTACATCTTTTTAAAAAGTTAAGAGGAGAAAGATGAAAAAATATACAAACTTTCTTGTATTACCTTATTTTCTAGTTCTGATTTTCTGAATATTTTTGTGTAGACTCAAGTGACCATACATCATTATTTTATTATACCAGTAAAACCTTTATTCCACCCATATCTCTCCTATGTTAATATTAAATTTTTGCAGTTTTATATGTTACAGTTCCAATGATAAAATTATATATGTATTCTTTTGTGCAAATGTATCCATTAAAAGAAGAAAAGATAATTAGTATGCAATCATCATGTCTTCCATAATCACCTAAATTAATGACCTTTCCCAATGCTCTTTATTTACTTATTTTTTTGGTCTTTTTGAGACAGGGTTTCACAATGCATTTCAGGCTGGTCTGGAACTCACTTTGTAGCCCAGGCTGACTTCAAACTCGCAGTGATTCTCCTTCCTCAGCCTCACACGTACTGGGATTATAGGTGTGTGCCATCATGCATGGCCAAGTGCTCTTTATTTCTTCATGATGATTCAAATTTTTTCCTGACATTATGTCCAACTAGTTAATTAATTAATTAATGGATTGATTATTTAATTATGAAATACTGCAGATTGCAATCAAGGCCTACTTACTGAGCTATATCTCTATCCCTTTTTTACTTTTTGTCATTGTTTTTATCTAAAACAGTCTAAACAGGTCCCTAAGTTGCCCAGGCTGGCCTCAAACTTGTAATCCTCCTGCCTCTGCCTCTCAGGAAGCTGGGATTACAGTTCTATGCCAATAACCCAGTTGTATTACCTTGTAATTGCCAGAAGGACTTTCCCCAGTAGTTCTGATAAGATATCTTTGACACCTCATTTTCTGATTTTATTCATCTTTGACTTTCTCTTACCTTAATTTTTTAAAGATTATTTTTTCAGTTCTGGTTCAATTTTTAAATTTTTACATTATTATGACACTTTGAATAAGCCGTCTCACTTTGTTCTGGCCACTATAGTTTTCAATGTGACGTCAGCTGTTAATTCTATTGAAGAAATTGGATCTGTGATAATTCATTCTCTTCCATGGTCTCAGGATTTTTTTTTCTTTAGTGTTATCTTAGATTTTGATTTCACATTTCTGTGTGTGGTTATCTTTGTTTTCATTTTTTGGGGTGTTTATTGAAGGTCATAGCTAGTCAAATAATGTTTTTTTATGAAAATTGCTTCATGTTTTCCTTGATTTTTTTTCTCTATGCTCTTCTAAAACTTCCATCTCAGATGTGTTGATTTACTGACTGGTGTCCCACATTCATCTCAGACTCCTCTTTTTACCTGAACTGTCCATGTCCATTCCTAAATTCACTGATGCTTTCCATAGGTCAAATTCACTATCAGGTTTTACCATTACTAGCTTTTATATTGAACTTCATCATTTGATTCATTTTTTGACAGCTGAATCAGACCTAGAGACCTCCACCCACTTGAATGTACCACAGGTTCATATTTGGACCAATCACAGGCTTAATGCTCTATCCACAACCCCCTGTCACACTCCTCAGGCTGATCTGCAGAGTTTCTTTGGGTGTCTTGATATCACTGTGCCTCTGCATGGATCCCGTTACAGACCCACTCTGGCAACCCTATATATTTGCTCATCTGGCCTTGGGAGGTCCTCAGATCTACCTAGCAAGTTTTATCCTAAGTAGTGTGAGCAGAGAAGTCTTCAAAAGAAAGAGCAATGAACAGTAAGAGCTGTCATTCCTGAACAGATCCACAGACCAGCAGCTAACAAAGATCAGCACCAGAGACCAGCACCTAGCAAAGTCAGCCTACAGAGTCAGCACAAGCCATCATCGGATGACCATGGAGGAAAGATGCAGAAACCAGAATCTGGCTTCTCCCATCAGCGGCCAGGGCAGGAGCAGCCCAGAGTGGCAGAAACCAGCACCAGGCTCTGTGAGCCCAAGGCGTCCTGCATTATCTGACGTCATCAAAGGCATGAAGGCCACTAGCAAAGCTGCACTTTGTTGATCCTTGACTTCTATCTGAATCAGGCAAAAGAATCTTTAACGGATTGCCATATCTATACAAAGTCAATTAAATCTACTTCCATATCTGTGTGCAGGTTTTAATATCTTGCTCAAGTTTTACTCTTTTTTATTGTTAAACCTTGTTCCCTCTGTGTAATATGTGGTTGGAAGACTGCTTTTACTCTTCCAGACTAAGAATTTGTCTTATGTTCAGCCAGATACCAGTAATACTCCACTTTTCCCACAGGTGATATAATCTTGGGTATGCATGAAATTTTATGTACCAGCAACAACGTTTTAGCTGATATACCATTGACTATCTCACAATTCCTCTAATTAAGCTTCTGGCTCATCTGCCTTTATTGGTATTACATGCAGCTGTTAGATTCCATTACTTGTGAACTGTTCTTTCATTGTTTTAAATGCTTGGAGGTATATGAATTTCTCCTCAGACTAATTCAAATAAGTAGGACCAATTTGTTGGACAGGGAATTGCTAAATTTGAAGATCACTTGGAGTTTCACTGATAGGAATCTGTGTGATTAAAAAGCAAGAACTGGAAGAGGCCTCATTCATATGAAGCAGGAACTGTACCTTTGGAGCTTGGAGGAAAATGAAAATGCCTCTTTGTTACCACTATCACCCACCTATTGTACTTAGAGATGATCTATTGATGTGTGCAACTTAAAATTTACCTATAATAAATCTTTCACTTCTGCAAACTTGAGATGGAGGATTCATTCTACGACACAGAGCTGTGTGGCAATGAGGTACTGCACACTTTACTAGCAGTCCAACATGGATCTTCTATGTGACAGGCAGTGAAGGAAGAGAAATACTATTTGGTTTGCTCCACCCACTTAGTATTGCTATTGCACAATAAAGGGATGTGGGGAATGGCATTTGCTGGTAATCATAGCTGAGGATATCACAGAACAGGTCTTGCACTGTAGGGAGCAGAGGAATAAGGACTGCCCCTGAGGCAGGCAGCCAGTCAGAACAATAAAATCAGAATCAGTACAGAGCTGTGAAAGATGGTACAATGCATAGCCTGTACACCACAGCCTCTACTGTTACACATTAGCACCCCTTATATTATGTGGCAAATGATTTCCAATTGTTTTAAGCATTCTGGCCTATCTGTAAAATTGTTCAATATTTGTTTGGTGAACTCTGACAAATTTAATGGATATCTCTTTCAGAGGATTTTCTCCAACTCTTCTTACATCCTTAAGAAGTTTTTCATTCTCTGAAAAGTTAATTCACTTTTCAGATAATTGAATTTTTTGATTTTCTTTTCAAAATCATCAGTGAAATTTATCACCACCACTTGAACATTTGGATATACTGACTTCAAAATTTCACTGGCACTAAAATATCCCTTTCTTCCTAAAATCTTCAGGAAGCAGAATTTGGCTAATAGGTCATGGTTTCTTCACCCCTACTCATGGTAATGGCCATTGGAAAGCTGGAATAGATGCTTTTAATAGATGCTTTTAACTTCCGCTATGATCCTAGGGGAAGTATACAAAGGATAACGATGACAATTTGAAAGTAAAACTTCCAAGATGTCAAAAGAACTAGATCACTATAGGAATAAGAGTGTTCAAAATTTTTACTTTTGCTTTTGGAGTCTAGGTCTAGTCTACAACCATACCACCCCGAATGTACCGATCTCGTCTGGAATCTAGATCTAACTTTATTCCAAATCTAACCTCCGTTTTCAGACTACATGAAAGAAGATTTGCAATAGGAGCTTTCATATATTTCTGTATCAAATTTCATTTTACCCTGTGCAGTTGAAAAATATTTGCATTTTAAAAATCTGTATATACCCATCACTTAGAGACTAAGAGAACATAAATATATTCAACGAAGTTAGGTTCATGATGAACTATAGCAAGAGAAATCCAAAACCATAGGGAAACCAGGCATTTGAAAGGAGATTTAGGGGAGGAGTATTGATAAGGCTTGGGAAATAGAAATAGATCAGGAAATGATGCTGTTAGGGAGTATAAGAATTTATGAACTAGAGAGTTTTTAGAAGAGATAGTGAAATAATTTTTAGAATACATGAATCCATTCAGAGTTAGTATACTATTATTTGGAAAATATATACCTGATGAATTGGAGAGAATATAAATTTACTCTGTGGTGGACATCATAGTTTTGTTTGATACAGTTCTGTTTTTCAGATATATCTTCCTTTTGGAAGGTTGTAGTTTCCATTACATATCTTAAGGGCTGTATTTCGTTGTAACAAACTGAACAACAGGAGATTAAATAATTGAAGTAAAATGCAATTTGTAATGCCTAGAAAAAAAATCTGTTGTGTATTCTGGATATTATTCTGTCCAGTGTTAACATATTTTATTTTGTAAAAGTCCTTACAATTGTATACTGCTGTGATTTAAGATAGAATTAATGTTTGCTGAGAACAGGATTTACAACCGTAAAAATATGTTTTGCTAAGTCAATTTCTGGTTTCACAAGTCATTCATAATTACTTTTTAAAAGAATCACCGAAACTCTTCAAGCATTTTTCTTGTAATGTTAAATTATTTTCAAATGTGAGTGATAGCCAAGATCAATCCTATATTTACCTTTCAATTGAAGTATTATGTAATTGTATAAAGTATTTAACCTCAAAATTCACATTAGAAATTTTATTTATGTGTTGAGCATGTTAGAGCCATTCCATTTTACATTCAGGATTCCAAGCTCAAGGAGGGGACATACTGTGCTCATTTTGAAACAATGACTGACTCCTACTTAGTGCTAAGTGTTAAATATACCATTGGCCAATGAGTCAATGCAAGTGACAATGTGGAGAGAATTTGAAATGCACGTTGAAGTAATTACAAAGGAGAGGAAGGTAGAAATCATATGTAAACTTAATGTTAATTTTCTGATGTTCTTATAAGCTTTGATGTTTGTTTTAATCTGCTAAGTGAATTTTGAAATTGTGGGAGTCATAGACCAGGATAAAAAGAGAGAAAGAAAACAAGAGGGACAGAAAAAAAAAAAAAAAAAACAAGAAGGAAACCTGCTCTGTTTGCATAAACTAAGTTTGTTTTAGATGAAAGGGTAATTTTAACTAATCACTACTACTAAAAACTCTGTAGAATTAATCTTGTTTTCTTACTGATTTCATCACATTTCTAGGAACACCATTTATAAAAATTGTTTTCATCTCATAGTAAAAATTAATGTTAAGAAGGCAATTTTTGTTTATATGAATACATATGCTTTGCAATGTTTTGATTTTCTGAATTCCAGAGATAAAGTAATGTATCATTCGCCTTGTTTGATGATTTATTTACTTTTATAGATTGATTTTGTGAGAAGAATAAGCTGTAATAAAGGCATGTATCCTTTTCTCAAACTTAGAATAATTATATATTACAATTTGATGAGTATTAAGATGCAAATACTTTCCTTAAGATGGATTAAACACACTAATCAAGCTCCATGCCTACTCACGAACTTTTCCAATTTCCAATTTAAATCACAAGAAATATCCTGATAGTTTTACATTTGCTTTAGAAATCATTGTAATTTCTTCTTGTCAATAATGTCAGCATGACTGGTACACATCAAGACACTTCACTTTGCTCCATCTGGAGCATAACCTATTTTTCACCCACACATTATAAAACTCATTAAGCAAAACTCTGTAAAATTAGAATACCTCAATCTCTTGATTATTTTCTGAGGTTCACCATCACATCTACCTATATACAATAAAAACTTATTTTCTCAGTTCAAATGAATTTTAAAGCAAAATTGTATTCAATTATATTCCATTTTTTTTGGAAATCCTTCCTCCATTGCACCACTCAGAGCAAGCCTGCAGTTTTTACCACTTTCTTGTTAGTCAACCACTAGGATTTCTAAGTATTTTAATCTTTGAAATAGAATATTCTCCCTTCTTTACAATTCTCCCCCAAGCATCTTGATTTAGCTCTAGTTCTACCTTTCACCCTCATCTAAACTTGTTTTGGGGGTTTGTTTTTTGCCTGAGTACTATAGCTCACTGACTCTCCTTGTGAGAGGAATAGGGCATTTCCTTTGCCACACTTTGTAGTTATGGGCACTGTAGGAACTCATATCTTCTTTTACAAATTTAAGCCACAGAATTTTTGTTTACGACTTCTCACATATACCAATTGGTGAAAGACTTTGGTTAAATACTTGGCAATTATCATAGAGTACACTCCATGAAATTAGAACTACATCTTCTGTAATAAGTCAATGTGCACATCGTCATGGACTGGATAATAATACCCAGTAAAAATATTTACAATTAATTTGACATTTATGTTTTGGGCACCTTGTTTTTGTTCTCATAAAAGGGTATGTGTAAGATATTTGTATAAAAATTATTTACATAGAATAAAATTGAGACTTAGAATGGTTAGGTAATTTGTCAAAAGTTAAATTGCTGATAGATGGGAGTAGGATTTGAATGCTGATATTCTTGCATTAGAACGGATGAATGTCAATGCTGTCGATTACACACAGTGCTGACCACAGAAAGGGCAAGCAACACTCACTTATCCATGTTTTCTGCTGACCGAGTCAGGAACAACCGAGGGACACATCAGCCAGGAGCGTGGCGGTCCTGAATTACACTCACAGAGAAACACGGGCAAAGTTTGCCTCTTATTCATGTCCTCTTCATTTTTCATGATTGTCTTCTCAGAGGTCAGCATTAGACATCTCTTGGTTTCCTGCTTAGCAGGTTGCTCCCCACAGTTAAAATCTACTTACTAAAAAACAAAATTTCTGCATTCCTTACACAGTGTTTGGACTTTATTAAGTTAACTCTACCAACTCTTCATAAAGGCACAAATCCATCACAGGTGAAATAATTTAAGGCTGTGGTGATGGAGTTGATTTCTATGTGCCCTTACTGACTTGCTGGTTGGGCCCTTTTCTGTGGAAATAAACAAGACATCAAACTTTGTACCCATTTATTAAAATTTGTAACAACTATATTCAAATATTCTCTATTTAAAAATAGTACCTGTATGTTCAAAAAGATAATCTTAAAGTGATAGTCAGAAAAGTTTAGGAAAAATTGTTTTGTTCCTCCTTGAACAAAGTCTGATTCTACCAAACTTTTCAAACTTATGACACTCAGAATTACTGATGATATTATAACTGACTTGAATTAAAGGAAATCTAAATATTTGAGCAGCAATTCCTTTAGTGGAGCTATTCCTAATATTTTAACAGTTATTTTGTTTCATTTCATCATTCAACACTACTTCTAAAAAATGTAGAAGAAATTATCAAAAAACATATACATGTGTTTATTTTGAGATACATATTTGTGTACATGCCCTGCCTTTATATTTTAAAAGACAATCTGTTTGTTTTAGTTTCATTAGAAATATAAACAACTGATTATATACTTTAATAAATATTCAAAATCTCTAAGGACAAAGTAATGAATTTTTCTTTTGGCAAATTGTTTTCTTTTATCTAGTAGTGAAGTTATATTAATTAGTGTATATTGTTAACAAATCACTTTCTAATTATGTATATTACAAATCTTCATGCAGTTAATCTTCATGTAGTTAATTTAAAATTGTAGAACCAATTTGTGAGGCTTTAAATAAACATTAGTGACTGGTCTTCAGTTCAGAGAATAACTGCAAACTGTTCAGCACATGTTATAGACCTGGCCCTATTCTAAACATATATTTTACCTCAGGAATGCAGATAGAATTAAATGGCAGAGTTTATCACTGGAAAAATATTATTTTGTAATGTGCATGTCAGTTTCTTTACATGACACCTTATTTTCTTTTTACTGCATTTTTGCTACCACTTATTTTGAAGGTTAAACATGTCAATTTCTGCAGGATTACCGTAGTTATAAAGACCAAATAATCTTATTCCTGATTTTCTTTAAAACTTGTGTGACCGTACATACAGTAATGCTTCACAGTGTTTCTATCAAAAGGACACTGAAGTGGAGGCAAATGTTTTGTTTCAAGGAATACAATTCTATCAAGGATAGGAACATCCTATTATAATTGAAATGCTTAGATTCCCATGACATAGATGAGATTCAGTGGTAACTCTTTACTTCATTAAAGTGTGAGAGACATAGTCAGACTAAGATGAATAATTGAAAGTGTTACATTTTAGAAAAGATTTTAAACAGTCACAGTTTAATGAAAGTTGGATTTATTCCAAGGTACTGAAATATTTATGCTTTGTTTCTTTCTGCTGTCAACTCACTTGCTACAAGTAAAAATTATTTAGACATATAATCATTGACATTAGTCTAGGAAGTTATTTTGTGAGCATAGAAAGTTGAAGCACTTTTACTTTATTGAGTTAAAGTTAATACACTTTGACTGTCAGACAATATCCTCACTGTGCTCTGATAAGTATATCTTTTAAAAGTGAGCCTCCAGGGATTTACATAGATGTGAAACATAAAAGGAACAAGAATTCTTCAGATGTCATTTTGCAAGGATGCCTTTGTTGCTGACACAATCAAAAGCATATATTGATAACACCCTATTACAATTTTGGCAACAAGAAACCAAAAGAAAAAAAAATCATTTCAGGAAGAATGGTAAAAGAAAGCCAAGAAATACATTGGAAGAATTTTTAAATATAAAGTTTATTATCCTAATTTAAGAGATAAATGCAATGCAAAATTATAGAAATTATTTGAACTGGAATTAAGATTATTACAATTATAATTATGATTATTTTGATTAATGATTTACTGGAGAGAAAAACATAAGGTCTTTTAAATGACAGGCAATTCTACCAGAGTATCCATGTTGTCATTTATTCTGCTCAGTCAAAAATAGATACATATTTCAAAAAGCTATGTCTCTGCAGCTTAATACATTTCAAATACATATTTAATAATATACTCATTAAATAAAGTCAATATATTTCATGTCTGTATTTCAAAGATAAAATAATCATCATATCATTTTTTAAGAAATTAAGAGCAGTTTTTTCAATTATTTTTAGATACAGGTCGATAGAACAAATTTGAAATTATATGAAGGAAGTCAATATTAAAGAGAAAATCTCCACTTCCATTAACCAATAGTACTCTAATAAACAAAAGGAAATTCTATAAATGCATGAAAATACGTTTATAATTTCAACTTATGTGTCAGATAAAAATGTCATTGAGGAAATCTATAAAAAAAACAAATAATCTATTACTCAGTTAACACAAAAGCAATACTTTTCATTTGCTTGACAATATCATTTTCCTTAAATGTCTTAAGTAATATTTCAATCTTATAAAAAGTTACTTCATCTTATATTGTTGGTATATGTAAATGCTTTCTTTTGTAAAGCTTTCTGTGCTTGCTTCATTTAGATTAAGTGGATGTAAAGATGTATGTTGCTTTTAATATTATATTAAGGGTTTTACTTCATTAGAAAGGTTTATGTTTGGTTTAACACCATACAGTGTTATCTTAATTACCCAATATAATCTTCATCATGTTAACACACGAAATTAATTTCGTTTCTTTTACCTTTAAGATGGTGTAACACAATGGTCTCTGGAATTATTTTAGAATCAATCATGTGAAAAAAATTTATGATACTGGCGATTGGACCCAGGGTCTCACATATGCTAGGCCAGCCTTAACCTCTGTAGTAGCTGGAATAACAGGCTTGTGTCACCTGGCTCTTCTCAGCATGAATATGTTTGTAGAGCCTTTCTCAGTTTTTCCAACTTTCATGTATAATTATTGGTACTAAGAAAATATAGTAACGACTGCTGTGATCTATATGAAATTACCTTTCATGGGATTACAAGTATGATCCGATACTACAGTTTTGTATTTTCTGAAGTTTCTGTTTTCCTGCCTTAACCTCTTCATTCATAAAGCACAATCCTGCATATTTGGGAGTGTTTGTGTTGAGACTGTATGAATTACGCCTTCACAGGAGGAAAGGATGGTAGAATAACAAGATTACATTTTATGGGGTGCATAAATAGAAGTTTGGTTAAATTCTGACTCTTCCTTTCAACAGCTGCAGACCCCTGAGCAAGAAACTGGACTTCTCTGATCTTTAATTTCTGCATGTGCAAATGAAAATTTTAACACCTACCCCAAAGGGTTGTTTCCAAGGTAAATGAAGTGGAGTAATTAAAGCATCAAACAGAGAGTACACTGGCAGTAAGCACTAACAAACAGGAATTCATTCATTCCGCCATACACACACTTCCCTATAGCAATGCCTCTTAGATAAAGCCAAAGCTTTGCTGGTGCTAAAAAATAACTGTTGTGAAATTTAGGGAACATATCAATTATTTTATATTCCTTTTATGCATAAAAAAACCACTTTTTGAAATATATTAAAAAATAAAGCAATGTCTTTAAACGTTTACAATGTAGAAATTCAGCGTATATTTGTTGCTTTAAGAAGTTTTTATATTTTTTGACTTTAACAATATAATGGAATATGACTAAAAATTTTACAATAATTTTTCTTGTCTCTCACTCTTCAAAACACTGAAATCTCAATCTGTTATTCTAGAGAATATTGGAGACGGAGCAACTTTATATATCTGTTTCAAAGTTATCACAGCAGCAATGTATGAAGATATGAATTAGTAAGCCAAATGCCCAAGTACATACCGTATTTCATCTACCAGGTGCTGTGCACTAGTCTGGGTGGTTTGGAAATCCTCAAAATGAGCCAGTGATGTAACAGGTTTAGGCTTTGTCAAACTAAAACAAATCCATATTTAGGGATAAGCTTTAATTAGAAAAACAGAGCAGAGTAATAGGGACATTGGAAATGCTCAGAGAATTCTGATGGGAAAATGTCCTGCTGTGGTCAGCTGATTCGCAGAAGAAGCAGAAAAGAACTCCTCTCTCATTTTTTCCTCTTGAAGTACAAGGTACCATGGGTGAAATCAAGGACATAATACCATTGAATTATATCCCAAATCATTTTCCTTTTTTTTTTTTTTTTTTTTTTTAACATAGTCTCACTACATTACTCAGCCTGGCCTCCCTAGCTTTCAATCCTCTTGCCTCAGCCTTCCAATAAGTGAAATAATAGGTGTGCACCACCACACCTGGGTGTGCCGCTATTTTTGTGCTTGCTTAGGCAGAGTCTAGGAGCGTGTAGGAAAGACAGAACTACAAGGAAAGTTTGATCAAGACAAGGCACAAAATAAGCATAGGCTACTGTGAACACCTGGGAAATTTTAAGTATTCTGAAGACTGAATTTTGCCCTCTCCATATTCATATTGTTCATATTTAAACCATACCCCCAAGGTGATTATATTTGGAGACAAGGGCTTTCAGGAGACAGATAAGGTTGAATAAAGGTACGAGTGTGGGACCCTGATAGAATAGACTTGGGGACCTTACAGAAGGACACAAGCCAGAGTCATTTCTCTGAGCATTGCAGAGGAAAGTCCATGAAGCTGTACTGCCTATCTGCAAATCAGAGAAGCACAATTACCCAGGGCCTTGATCACAGAATCCTGATATGTGAGTAAAGAAACTTCGATTTTTAAAGCCATTCAATTGGTATTGTCTTGTAATAATGGAAGCATAAGAAGACTAAAGCCTGTAAACTGATATGAAAAATTTAAACAATATGAATTTAAATATTTTTGTGCCACTTCACAATCTGGTGTGCAGAATTAGATATTATGCCAAGATCTGATTGGTAAGAATGATCACAACATACTATTTTGGTAAGAATGATCACAACATACATTGCTGTTGCAATTACGGAATTACTAAATTATCTAGACCTTGTTTTTTGATTCTTAGTCCAAAGCCCTAATTATTACACTACAAGCAGCCTTGATATGTTAACAGGAGGCTACCCTCCACCACAGTGCTCTGTTCAGAACGCTAAACTGACAGCCCATGCATGGGATTTAATTTCTACTCTGCAAGGAATTCCATTCAGTGGAGACTCCGTACTTTTTATAGCAGGAAGGGACAGGGAGGCATCATTTATGATTGAAAGGGAAGATCAGGGTCCCAGCCCTGGGTGGGAACCAGGCCACATAGCAAGAGAGTGCCAGACAGGTGATCACGACTTCATCTATGTTTACAGCAGCTTCGCATCACTTGCAGTACCACCTGAGCTCAGCCTCCTGCCTGCTCAGAAGCAGCATTCGAGTCTCCTAGGCTGGTGAGGCTACTTGGAACTGCTCACACAAGGGATCTAGGTGTGTGTTCCTTATTGTAATCTAGTGCCTAATGACACACTTTGGGTGTAACTGTTTCCCTTCACCCTAAGATGGGACCACCTAGCTATAGAAAGAAAAAAGCTCAGGATTCCCATTATTTCTGCATTATGGTGAGCTGTATTACCATTGCATTATATATTACAATCTAGTAATATCAGAGTTAAATACAATGCACTTAAATTATTTTGACAATGTCCCTCCCACCCCCGAATCCATGGAAAAATTGTCTTCCTCAAAACCAGTGCCTTGTGCAGTAAGAGTTGAAACCAGTGCTTTAGATTAAAACACTTTGTGAGAGTGAGAAGATACAAGATATGAGACCCTAATAGCACAGGTTTTGTTTTGAAAAAATCAGCACTTTTGTAAGACCACAGTTTTGGTGATATGCACTTTGTCTCTATTTTCCCTTTTGTTGTCTCTATTTTTTAACAAGCAATTCAATTTGTGGGTATTCAAAAACAAGAAAAAATGACTCATCAACTAACACAGTTTATTTTGCATAACATACTGAAAATCAAGACAAAACATAGGTCAGTGTAAGAAATTAGAAATTTTCTATCTGAGACATTTTAAAGTTTTGAAATTCCTTCATTGATTTAATGAAATTTATGCACTTTTCTCTTACAGACACAGGTACATAATCATATCAGCATACATATAATAGCTGTGAACTTATAGTTTAAGAAAACCTTAAATATATAAGAAATATGATAATTATGTTTTAATCCTATCATTTGAGGTCAAATCCCTGTGTTGAGAAGTATGAGAGAATTTTCCTAGAAAATAAAGAATAGACACTGTGTGATAAATGTATAAGTAGTCTTTAAGAGTTAATGATGATGGTATAAAATATGCTTAACTACAGTGACTAGAGAATTTCATTGTCAAATCTAAAGATAAACTATCTGTCCTCATTTTGCTCAGTTTGCTGGCAGCATGAAAGTAGCCTGGCCCTCTCTTCTTGATTTCTACTTTGGCTTCTGCTGAATTGTGGATCTAGAGTGTCCCCCATGGTACCATCTGTTCAGACTTCGTCCCCAAGCTGGTTCAAGAGATAAGGATTTGTAGGAAGGCCTTAAGTCTCCCAAAGTGTGCTCCTCAAAGATACTAGAGAACCCTGATTCCTTCATTTTTCTATCTTTTGCCTCTGGGTCAGGAGGCAATCAGTTTTGCTTTTTCAATTACACTATGCCGCTGCCACAATATAATGCCTGCCACACACCTAAAGCAAAAGGGTGAACTGATGGTGGAGTGGAACATCCACAACCATGAGCTAAAATAAACCTTTCTTTTTATACATTGATTATCTCAATTATTTTGTTATAGTGACAGAATGCAATTATTTCTTTGAGATGGGAGTCTCACTCTGTAGTGCAAGCTGGCCTTGAACTCAATATGTAGCCTATGCTGGCCTTGAACTTGCAGCAGTCCTCTGGCCTCAGCATCTCAGGTGCTGGGGTTACGGGTGTGCACTACTACACCTAGCTACAGAATGCTGATTAACATAGCTCCCATGACTGAACTCTCCTTTGCTTCTTCAGTTAATCTGAGGGTGCTCATATCAGTTGTGTGTGTGTGTGTGTGTGTGTGTGTGTGTGTGTGTTTCTTATTCATTCAAACATTAAATGCTGATGTGCCACAATATTACATCATAGTACTTCTTACCTTCCAAGCTGAACTCATTTTCTAAATGAGGCTCTCATATACCCTGCATCAATATACCTTCAGAATATGTTAGAAAAGCAAAATTTGCTGGTCCACCCAAGATGTATAAAGCCATAATCTGTGGATAGAGCCCAGGAACCTGTGTTTACCAATCTCTCCAACTGATTTTAAAACATGCTGAATATTGAGAGACCACACTCCAGCGAACAGTGCCCGGATATACAGTTATACCCATAGGAGGCTGATGACTCCGGTATTAAACACCATTGATTCCATTTTTCCTTTAATATAATCAGGTTAGAATGTCTCACTGTAGATATTAATACAAAGTTAATATTCATATGTGTTAGCTAAATAATAACTAGGATAGTGTATAGCTCCTGAAAATTAACATGCCCAAAGTTTCTGAATTGCTATCTTATCCTCCAAATACATCCTCTCACAATTCTCTGATTTTGCTAAACTTACATGCACTTTTCCCTGGTTCAGGCCAATAATTTAGACTCATCTTTTAGTCTTCTCTCACATAACCTTCAGGAAAATTGTCAGCAAATGTTCTGAGCAATAGTTTTAAAATGTATATTGGTACATAAGGTAGTTGCATACTGTCCATTCCATGAAAGCCTGAATGTAATGGATAAAAAGGAGATGCTTTAATTAAGATCAATGTAACAGAAAAATGGGCATAAAGAGAAATACTTCTAAAAAAAGGAAAGAGAAAAATAGGTTTTTTTGGATCTAGAAAGGCAGGTAAGAGAACCAATGTTAATCTTAAAGAATGTGATGAAGAAGGCTTATGGGATGCAAATTGGTCTTCCTGGTACTCTATTTCCTTGACAATGAAAGAATCAAAGGATTAATTGTTGCTGCTTCTAGAAGCACAAAAGTTACATAAGGGTCAATGTTTTCAAACTTTGGTCCATCAACCATCTATCTACTATTTTATTACAATAGCATGCACACTGACTTTACATTTGATCCTAGCCTATTATCTTATCTATTCTCTATATCAGCAACAAGAGTGATTCTTTAAAAATATAGCCAAATTACTACATGTCAGTCTTTTGTCTGCTGTCCTCTAATGGCATTCCAGTTCACATGGAGAAAAATGTGGAAATCTCAACCATGCCTAACAAATAACCCACTGCTAAACTGATCCTGTCTTCTGTTTGAGTACTCTTCCATGTAAACTATGCTTCACCATGCTAAAGTATCAGGACCTTTCTTATGTTCCTGCATCCTGGAAAGCTAAATAACAAGACACATCATTTTGCTTTCTTTTTTATTATTTTTTAAATTCTATTAGCACTTGTTTGCTGTATATAATTATTATATTCATCATGGGGAGCTGACACATTATTTTAAAATCTCTTTCTCTCTAGTCTTTCCCCACTTTTTCCATTTCTTAGTCACCTTCCCTTTTGCAGAAGACTTAATATTCTCTTGAGATCTCTGCTTTCTCAGCATCTTATCAGGCAGGTCTTCTCTAACAACCCTATATGAAAGAGCATCTCTGTGCTTTCTGCTCACTCCTTTAATATTTTGTTAAGCTCCCTTTCTTTTCTTATTTCAGATACTTACATCTTCTGAATGTATTTGTACACATATATTTATATTGCGCGGGGAAGATTATCAGGTTATTGCTTCTCTTCTTGAACAGGATCCTAAATTCTATTAAGCAAGATAAGCTTTTGTTTACAACTTATCTTTAGAAACTTGAATATAGCTAAACGCATATTAGGGACTAATGACCATTAATTAAATGAAGGAAGACTAGCCCATGTAAATGTTCCAGTAAACCACGTGAAAATAGAAACCAAACCTACGCATGTACCTAGCAAATTTTAGGCAAATACTGTGACAGTTATAAAGGAAATTTAAGAGAAATCTAATGTGCAGACATTGATATAAAGATAAATTGACTATGTGTAATTAAAAATATAAATGACCCTTTAAACTGAAAACAAAGATATACTTTAACTTTAATCTGTATTCTTTTTACTAGCTCTTTATATGTTGAAGTTTTATTACATGACAAAGAATGTAGAGGTAAAATACACTACTCACAAATATTGATGCATAAGCAAATTGACTATATATAATATTAAAATATTTAAAATAGAAATAAATATATAATTTTACTTTATATCATTTTCACTAGCTATTTATATTGTGGCTCTTAATTTATATACAACAAAGAAAATAGAGCCAATGGCACTGAACAGAAATAAAGAGAAGCTTTGTTAGGAATCTACATGTGGAGAAAGATTAAGAGAATTTTGGTGTCAATATCAGAACAAGGAAATATTGTTCAGAGACTACCATATGCCAGTATCTTCCAACAAGGGGAATCATGCCTAGTGGAATTGGAAAATATAAAACCTAATGAGGAAACATGAAAAACAACAATCCTAACCATAATTTTAAATTCATGTTTTACAGAATGACAAGAAAAAGAGCAGCTTAATTAAATGTCTCTGTCTCCAGGCTAAAATGAATTGCATTCCAAAGTACTGAAAATATACATCTTGTATAATATTTGTGACTCTGTGTGAGTTTGTTTGGCTATATAGAGAGAGTCTGCCAGAAGAATGTATACACACTTTTTTGTTGTTTGTTTGTTTTCCGGCACCAGGAATCAAACTCACAACCTTGTGCTTGTCAGGCAGGTGCTGCGCTGCTGAGCTAAATTCCCAGCCCCTGTATACACACTTTAGGAAAAATATAGTACTATGGTTTTTCAACAAATGGTTCTACCTCATATGTTGGACCCTAGAAGATGTATTATATCACAGAACTCAAATGCACTTCTGGCCCATATAGAAGAAAATGAAAATGCATGTGCAGCGATCTCAATGACCAAGGTTGCCCAAGTTACCTTGTCATATTAATAAATGTCTATAAGCTATTGGTCACTACTTTGAGAACCTTGTATAACTGTAGAGGCCAGAAGTAACGTAGTAATCTCATGATGTCTCAATAAATTTAGTATCAAAATATTTATACAAATTTTTATTTTCCTGAAATATATGTACATTTTTGGTGGAATATAACTATATCTTA